>NC_140231.1:22601623-22894582 GCF_951802725.1 Rutilus rutilus | reverse complement strand
GGTTGCTTGGCATATCAGAACACAATGTGCCTCATCTTGTTTGTTCCTGGCTGATTGGATGTGCTGTTTTGTCTTTGCAAACAGTGTGAGATTTGCTTTCTCCAAAATGCACTTGGTAAGTTGCTGTAATATGATTACAGCTAACAAATATGATTTGTATTAAATGAATGACAGTATGTGTTAATTTAGGAAACCTCATTGTTTTAGTATGCACATTGAGGACTTGATGATTAATAATAATCATTTTATATATGAAAACAAATTCTTTCCTTATTTTTCTGAAATTAAAACAAATGATCGATGTATTATCACTGAGTTAGTATACAGTGCAACAGTGTGCTTGCATCATCGTTTTGTTTTACTGCTTGTACTAAATTATTTGCAATCAGAGCTGCATTAGTAGATTCTAACCTGAGCATTTTTATTGTTCCAATTGCAGACCTCTCCTCAACTGAGCCATTTTGCACATATCCTGCCCGAACTCTTATGGAAACTGTGACGGATGGTTCATCATACTTGTTTTAATTATTCAGCTGTGCAGACAGCACCCTGGGGAGAACGTGCTGCGGCGCATTACAAAAAACACACATTCAGTGATATAATCATAATGATGATAATGAAATGTATTTAGAGCACATCAGTGCCTCCCTCTCTCTCTTTCCTCTGCCTCTTGCTGCTCTTGTGGGAGGATATGAGCACTGTCTGATGCAGGAGGAGGCAAGTTTACTGCGCTCTGGCCCCCGGTGGCTCCTTGTGGAGGCCTGCGGTGCCCCGCACGATGGCTCACCGGAGATTAGCCGTCAGAGCAGAGGGTTTTGCATACCTCATGTGCCGTCAACTGTGAAGGCTTACCTGACAGGTGTTGCTCTCGCTCAGATCTGTTGTGTCCTCCTGAGCTGAAGCTTCGATGGGTGCCTGTGGTAGGAGAAACCTTCCTTCCTACTGTCAATCATCACAGGCCACACAGCCAGGCCAAAGCCAAATCTCTCCTCATGAGAGCTCAATGATGTCTGATCAGTGTGGCACAAAAACACCCCGGGCGCTGCTTGAAGAGTCCTTGCTTAAATATGTCATTGAGCGCTGCAAACTTTTCGAGATCGCAAGTTTTTCCGGGAGTACTATGCGTGATTGCTTATTGCAAATGGAAGTACTGTGGCAAATGTAAATTTTTCAAATGTAATATTTGGGTTTATTGGGAGTCTCCTCACTTCACATACTTCCAACAACGCTGTTCACTCCTTAGCGCATCTATCAGTTGACCAGTTTGCTGTGTTGTATACGCTCTCACTGGAGAGTTTGTGAAATAAGAACATCTAGTAATTTTGTACTGCATCTTGTCCTGTTTAAAGTGTGCTGTCAGGTCAAGATACCTTTAGTTCTTCCCAGAATTGCGGCATATTAACAGAAACAGGGACTTAAGGGTGTTAATAAACAGCAAAAGAGACAAATGAATGATCACATGTATGCACAGTGATAATAGATTAATAATTCATAGTGCTTTATGATTATTAAAACAGGCCTCAGGTCCTGTGGCAGGTACAGCTGAAACACAGTCTGACATTCCATGCGATCCTCAGAACATCTGACATCTGAACTCTCTCCCTTCTTCTGTCCCCAGACCAGTGGAAGACCTGTTCAGATATCTCCAGTGGCAAGCAACCTTTACTTTGGGACTGTAAGTGCTTGGTTTTTTTTTTTTTTCTAAGACTTGCCGGTGTGGGGAGGCACTGTATATAGTACAATCAAGGGTCTATTTATAGCGAACAGGACACATTGACTTATGAACAAATTATGTAATTTATTGACCTCATCCTTCGCTCTTTTGTGTAGTAGCATCCCTTGCTGCTATGCACAAATAATGTTATTTACGGGTGCTGCTCTATAGTGCCATTTATACTGTTTTGTATTGTATATTGTTTTTACCCCAATGTGAAACTCCGTTCTAGCAGTTTTGGAACTTTGTATATCAGCACTTCTCTCCTCGTTTCTTTCCTTTGGATAAAAGGTTAAGAAAGTGAATACATGTAAATGTTTGTATCCTTTATATAGACATCCATAACACCTTTTTGTCTGTCCTCAGAAACGGTCCAAGAAAAGAGCAAAGTTGTAAAGGGGTTCCTGACTATTCCTCTGTCGGACAGTGAACTGTGACTGTCTCTCTGCCTGGTCCTGGCAGCTGGTTGTAGTAGGGCATGCCCTGTGGCAGTGCTAGGGGAGAGCCGGGAGGACCAGGGCCTCTGCCTGCTTGTCTCGCCTGTGCTAATGCAATAAGGCCGGGCCGCCCATATGGCACTTGTGGGAACAGTGGACTCTGGAGGCTGGCACAGAGAGCCACCACTCTGCTGTTAGATATTAAAGAGGACAGGTCCTCACCGGGCTCTGCCCACAGCCGGACAAAGTAATGGATGGGTTTGGTGATTGGACAGCACTTGGAGCGGCCTGTGTGAACCCGCCAATGAGCAGAGCCAAATAGTTGCAGCTGTGAAATTCAGGCTGGAGAGTGTCCTTGACGAGTTTTGTTGACAGCATTTTCCATTGGTTACATCTGCCAAAATATATAAAGTGTAATTAGAGTAGATGTTTAGAACTAGGTCCAGACTTCCATTTTTTTAATTGAGGATTGGTGGTGCCCACAGATCTTTGTGGACCACTTTTAGAAGGTGTGGTCTGATCAACAGGTGACTCTAAAGTTCAATAAACAAGCCTCTCTATCTGAATCAAGGTGATGATGATGATGATGTATAGTCCGTTGTGGTTGAGGATGGTAGTACACGCCCAGCAGGACAACAGAATGTCCTTCAAAGGGGAGCTCAAGGAAAAGTTTCCTTGCAGAATCCATCAATGAGGCTAATGGAGAGAATGTGGATCAAGGCCGGAAAAGTGAGTGGACTGCAGTGGGGCGAATCAGTACACTTGGCATAAATTGTGGCTTGCTGTACGATTTTCTATGTTTTAATGGATAAAACGTGGCCAGGTGGAGCAGTGCAAGATGAGGCTTCAGCAAGTTCACATAACCAGAGGAAATTCTCAGGCTCACTTCTTTTATATATTATACCACACACACTGTGCACAAATGGAACTTGAAGCAATTTGTTACAACCCCTAAAAAAGAAAGTAGATCATTATGAGAAAGTCAGCAAAAAAATGTCCTTTTGACATAATGGTGCCTCGTTTTCCTGTATGAATATTCCCGTTCATGCTCATGCCAGACTGCTAAACAGGTCACTCTCCTTCCTCTCCTGCCACCCACCTCCCTGGATCTGGAACAAAAGCCAACCTCCCCCATCTCTCCCCCCTTCTCTCCTGTCTCTCTGTTTTATTGGTGACAGCTGCCGCGAAACAAACTCGCGGAGTGAGAGAAATGATGTGTCAGTGGAAGGTCCTTTAGCCTGCGCCGCTAATCTGTCACACGCGGTTTGTTGTTTACTGTTCCTCCGGCTCGCTGACCGGCCGTCGACGAGCGTAGTGCCGTAATGGCGACAGATGCTGACCCGCAGAAGTGTGAATCTTGCCGATTTCCCCCTGCTGCCAACCTGTAAATTACAGCTATCGGGAGTAATTAGACCCGATAAAACCCTTCCAAGCTTCACCCCCCGTGTACCACCCTGACTCGCTCTCTCTCTCTCGCGCTTACTCTCTCTCTCTTGGCCTGCCAGTGACACGAGATAGGGGGATTTGAGAGGCACAAGGTTGCTGGCATTGACCGATCCCACCGTTAACCTGTCTCTGACACCTTCTCCCCTTATTACTCTGGCACTGCCATCCTCAACAGGCTTTAAGGGACAGACAGTAGACCAGACACAAGAAAAATAAAGCTACGTCTCCACTAAACCTGCACCTGCAACTCTTTCCAGCTACATTTAATACAGCAAAAGAAGTACATTTTTGCAATCTTTCATAATTTTTGTGCAAGAGCCCAATTTTTATGAGCACTTGAAATGATGCCACTTGGCAAGTCAAGCTGTGCCATTTTTGGCAAGCTGATTGAGCGGAATACGGTGAAAGTCATTGCGGCCATACTAACAAAATATTGTCCCTCAAAGTGTCTCACTTAGACCCTGTCCCAGATACCGCCCTAAGCTTTTTTAGTCCTTCTCTGAATCTAAACTTTACCTGTACACTAGACGTCCCCAAGTACATGTCAAGTGTGTAATTTGGGACTGAATTTCAGAGGCTGATACCAGTTGGACAATCCCTGTCACTACTTAAGTGTCCTGTAATAATTTGAGTTAATATTGCTGACAACCTCAGAAGATAGCCAGTTGTATTTGCTCTCAGGAAAATCCTAAGAAAGGAGAAACCGGCAATAATGTAATGCCCTGAGAAGATGCCTGGCTGTGGGTTGGCACTTAACCTTTTACCTCTCCTTGTCCTCTTCATAAGTCCTGATGCACATCACTGCCTTCTGGTGCCAGGCCCAGCCATAAAGAAAACAGAGTTCATGGCCCTTTAAGTAACTCACCTAGTGCTAAAGGTCACACAGCCAGGTCTTGTCATCCCCACCCTCTCTGTCTCCCTGCTCTCTCTTCCTCCTCCTGCTCTGCCATCCCTCAGTGCCCACTTCCTGACCATCAGAGCCAATCGCCAACCGCCCTTGCCTCCTCCGCCACCAATGCGGAGCAGCAATCTGTCACCCAGGCACTGGAGGACGCCACCCTGCTGGCCCCCTTCCGCACACCACCGTAATGGCTTCTGGCATCCCACGAAAGAAAAAGAATAAACAAAAATGAAGAGTGAGTGGTGGAGATAGACATGGACAGAGAAGTCTAAAGGGGCAGTTAGTTTAGAATCATCCTTTACTTACAAACTCCCCCTAGCCACCCTCCTCACTCACCTCCGCTCTGTAAAGCTCCTGCTCATCCACTCCACGCAACCCCGCTTTGGCCCCGTCGCTTTGCACGATACTTCAGTGAATAAATGAGTCGTTTTAATCCGACTGACAAGCTGGCATTGCCTAACCCTGCCCTCCATCTGTACTGGCCGCCAGCTCAGCGGCAGGCCCTGGGCAGCTCCATGTGCCAATCCAACACACACACACACACAGCTTATCCTGGCGGCCACTTCAGGGACAGACGGGATAGAGCTCCATGCGGCTACTACCCATCCACACCAAAGAGCTATTTATATAAGAAAAGGATTAACTGTCACAATCTTTGATGGACAGCAACATGGATTGAAAAGGGCCTTGTTAATTATTCATTGATTTCTGGTGGTTGGGGCATGTGGAATCTTTCTAGCTTCCTGTGTAGTCACATTGTGTTGAGTTTAAGCAGGCACATTTTAGGGACCTTGTTTAGGTAAGGGGCATCCTGTGACATTCAAATGGTTGAAATATGAATATGTGTTTACTTAGTTGGACACATTAGATTAGGTTTGAGAGGCTTTTAACATGGTGTTCTTGTTGCTCAGTTGATGGAGCATGATGCTAGCAACGCCAAGACTGTGGGTTTGATTCCCAGGGAACTAATTGAAGTAATTGTGTTCTTTAAAGTGTTAGTTCACCCAAAATTGAAAATTCTGTCATTAATTAATCATGTTTTGGAACGACCCTCATGTCGTTCCAAACCCGTATGACTTTGGTTCATCTTCGGAACACAAATGGAGATCTTTTTGATGAAATCTGAGCGATTTCTGTCTCTCCTTAGACATCTGCGCAACTGACACTTTGACACTTCAAAAAGTTCATAAAGAGCTCGTAAAACTAATCCATATGAATTGAGCAGTTTAGTCCAAATTTTCTGAAGAGACTCAATCACTTTGTGATGAACAGATTGAATTTAGGCTTTTATTCACATATAAACATTGATCAGTAAACATTAACAACCAAACCGTTCTTGACGCTCGAGAACAAACCTCTTACGGAGGCTCAAACGTGCTGCGTAGCACACGAGAATGAACCTCATTGGTTCTTGCTGAAGCTCAAAGTTCTGTGTAACACACGAGAATCACCCTCATTGGTTCTTGCTGAAGCTCAAACGTGCTGCGTAACACACGAGAATGAACCTCATTGGTTCTCGCATGTCAAGCGAACATGTTTGAGCTTCCATTTACCATAACTGATCTGTGAGTTGATGAATGTTTTTGTAAATAAAAGCCTAAATTCAATCTATTCATCATATAAAGCGATTGAGTCTCTTCAGAACATTTTGGACTAAACCGCTCGATTCATAGTTTTAAGATCTCTTTATGAACTTTTTGAAGCGTCAAAGTTTCAGATGCGTAGCTGTCAATGGAGGGACAGAAAGCTCTCAGATTTCATCAAAAAAATTACTTTATTTGTTTTCCGAAGATGAACTAAAGTGTTACGGATTTGGAATGACATGAGGGGTGAGTAATTAATGACATGATTTTCTTTTTTGGGTGAACTAATCCTTTAAATTGTAAAGTGAACCTGAAATGTACAAAACTACAGCTATAGGGGCTTACAGTATATAGCACATTACCCAGAATAGTGAATTATTTAATTCTTTAATATGCAGTAAAACTACAAACTTTGATAGATGCTACAAACGATGCTACATCAAATGTAAGAAATATTTGATGATAGGCAGCTGAAATATTGGAAATGAATGCACATTTCTGAGGTGTTAATGTGGCCGTGAGCTGAATGATGCTTCAAATGAATTTAAATTCTGATCTGTTTTATAAAGAAAATTATGTTTGCCAATCAATCAAAAGCTTTCAGCACTGTTTAGGTATAAACATTCATAGACTTAACCCACGTACCTAGTCATATCTACATTTGAGTTGGGCAAAGTCAGATCCTAGAGGACTTGAAATGTTAATTAACCACGAAAAGGTCATATCAGATAATATAGGCAATAGATTTTCATCCTTATGTTGCACAGTATTTAGCAGTACAAGCTTGATCCAAGTGAAAGTGTCTAACCCAGATTTTAGAGAATCACACATTCTCTTGCCTCCACTCAGGGGTTAATTCTGCTCTGTTGTCCTTGGCACACTGTGGGCATACTGCAGCATGGCATAGTTCTCTCGCTCTCTCTCTCTGCCTCTATCCTCTCTATCCTCTCCCAGCAGTGGGGGGTGGACAGAAACACTGGCAAATGAAGGCACTGAAACCCTCTGCTCCATTTCCTCTCTGCTCTCCACTTGTCTCTCTGTTTGCTTTGCTCCCTCTTCTCTCTTGGCCAGGTGGCACCTCTTAAACATGGCCCAGGAACGTTTGAGTGGCCGATTAAGCACAGGGCTTTTCTCCTGTGTAGCAGTAATGAGTCAGGTGAGAATGGGTGTAATCTGTGTCAACCATCACACCATCGATTTGTGTTTTTACACTGATTTAGGACCAGTATCTCAGTTGAAAATTAAACCTCTGTGATTATTTACTTACTCTCATGTTGTTCCCAACCCATATGACTTTTTTTCTACCGTTTGAATACAGTAAGCGGAATAAGTGCTCTTTTCTACTATTATACTATACTATTTTTTTATATATAATATTGTTGCTCAAATATCATTCATTCTTCTGATTATTCAAATGTTTTGTGTCCCTATCAGTTACATTGGAAGAAACAATAGAGTTAAGCACATCTGGATTTTGAAAGCTATGGGGGAAGGAAGCGTTTTAGATTTTGTTTTATTCCTCACACAATACTAACGTGCATGGTTTCATGAGACTTGGAGTATAGCATTAGAGTCATGGAGTGCATGGGTGACATTTATAGTATTTTATGGTGCTTTTTGTGTACTTTTTAAAGCATGACACCCACTGGTTGCTGTGTGAAAATGTGTTCTGTGTAAATGTAAATGATGACAGAATCTTCATTTTTTCTGTGAACTACTACTTCAATGAGAAAAACACAAAACAGATCAGCACTGTTTCGCGCATTACCACTCCAATGTGAGACTTCCTGCCGAGCCAATGATGGCTTAGTGTCACAACACGAGATCATGACTGTTTGAGTAGCCAGTGCTAAACCACAGCTGGTGACTTTCTGCCTTTTGATGATGGGTGTTCACATCAGAAGGGCTTGTAAACAGAAGGGGGTGTTTAACAGCCTTTTGTTGAAAAGCTGATCTATCCTTATTTGCATGGCAGTAACAGTACTGTGCCGCAAACTGTTAGCTAAACTGTCTGTTGTTTGTTCTTCTGCGAGGCGCTCGTAATAAATCTCAGTAGGGGTTGACGACACTCATATTTAACAGCCGTGGCGTGATGAAGCTTTTGGGGCTTTTTTTGAAGTACAGCAATAGAAGCTCTTTTCCTTTATAGTGGCGTCCAATCAACTCCCAGAGACCAAAAAGCGCATCAATTGATTATTTAGGTTACCACCCGTCCATGACAGCTGTGTAGCAGCAGAGCCCAAATAGAAATAAATCATTGACTTTTTTTCTCAATTAAGTAGGTTAATAACTGAAAATGGCATGTAATGTTTTATTTAACTTTGGGGCAGGGACAGTGAAAAGGGCCAGCACATGTTATGGAGGGCTGAGGGAGGCGCAGTGAGATTCATTTGCTCGAATGATACCCGCCCCTTAGGCCATTCCATATTAAACAAGTGCTTTGTAAGTGTGCCGTCATTACTATTCATCACAAATAAATACTTAAGCACAGAGAGCTTAGTGCCCCGCTGTTATACAGTTCTCCATTATTACTGCGGCCCGGCCGTCTGGCTGCTTGCTTGGCTGCACTGTGCCCAGACTCTTCCTGTGTCCTTCAGCCTTCTGGAGCGAGAGAAAGAGAGGGAGGGTGACATATATGCCTGTCCAGCTTTCCTGCCAGTGCCCTTTAAGCAGGTAAGCTGCCAAGTTATGTGTCTCATGGGCTTTGCTGTCCACAAACTGCGCTCTCATACCCCCTTCTCTCTTTTTCTTTTGCCCGCTTTCTGTCTTTCCTGCTTGCTTTCTCTCATGCATACACATCTAAAATCTCATTTTTCTTACTCTTTATTTATCTCCCTGTCATAACCAGGAAAACACAGACTTTGCAGAAGAAAATGCACAAGCACCATTGAGGGTGGATACATCACCTGCAATATTCAAGTTATTTGTCAATTAATAAAACTTTTGTGGTGCCCACCTAACTATAGTAAAATCACTGTAATTGCCATTTATAATTGTGGGTTATTACTTTTATAAAAACATATAGTTATTCTATTTGCCTTTGCTGATTATTGGCTGTGTCGGAAACCTTAGGCATCTGCCTTACTGCCTTGTCAGGTAAAGTTGCTATAAAACAGAAGTATAGTGACAGATTCACAGAAGTGACAGATCTGAAAAGGAAGATTGAGTTATGACATTTTGATTAAAAATAAGTAAAATAGGTCAAAATGTTTCTTTTGAAAATGAAACATGCATGGATGAATCGTTCACAATGTTCAATAAGGTGCTATTTGAAAATAGCTAGGAATTTTCATTTCATGCCGACTCTAATAATGATTTGCATGAAGTGTTTTTGTATTAAAGTACTTTCTAAGGAATCAGGCTTTCAAGAGGCCAATATCTAATCATCTTAAAACAAATTCAAATAAGCTTCAAAGATATTTAGTGGCTTTAATGCTTATTTCCCAGTATAAATTAAGTCATGAGTAATTCATAAATATCCCTTCAAGCACCCTTTTCCTTCTTTTCACCAACCACTGAACCGCATAAGATTTTGGGATAGTCAGTGCCAACCAGATAAATGCATCTTAATAGACAAGATGTTACACAAATATTGCATTTGGGATGTGACTTGTTGCCTACCTATGCCTCTTTATAATTTATAAAGCTTTTGGACATAGATTATGCAGTCAGCGGTGTGCATGTATAGTCAGCTTACAATGAAACAGAGCTCATCCAATCAAAACGTATAATTTTTATAATAATCACAACTTTTATATTTGGTCCCCCAAATCTTGAACAGTTGGTTACATCTTTGACAAGCATGCACACAAAGACTAGATACACTATCGGAGTAGGCCAAACTCCAATCCCTCTTTGCTATGTGTTTTTTGGAAGGTGATCTAGCTCATTCTCTTCCCATCCGTCGCAGGCAGCAGTACGCTGGGCTGGGTTGGCCATGCTGCCGGCTGGCTGGCAGAGTTTGGCTCGTGGACTGCGCTCTGGATGTGCGCTGATGAATTGCAGGCACGATGCGGGCCGGCAGCCGGCGAGGAGAACCACCAAGCGGCCGTCAGGCCCCATCAGCGTCTACCTCTGTGAAGGGGAAATTGTGAAGACAGCACTGACAACTTAATTTAACACCGAGCTAGAGTGAGACTGCGCACTGGATAATTGATAATGCTGCCACACACACACGCGCACACACACACACACACACACACACACACAAATAGGCGCAAAGACCCACAAAGCGTTCTGTCAGAGTGACAGTAGAGAGAACAAATTCTTTGCTGAGACTAGCCTATTGTATTTAAGATAAGAATTTCTTTCCATCCAAAATAGATTAAAATGAAAAAGAATGTTGGTAACAGACTGCACCCATTGAAAAAAAAAAAATACTATGAAAGACAATGGGTGCTGTCAATTGTCTGGTTAAATTAAATGCCATTACACGTACAAATTTCAGTAAATCCAGTGGTTATTTCATCCCCAAAAGCACATTTATCAGTATACTTTGTAAACATGACTTTGTTTCCTGGCAGACTGATAAAAAAATATAAAAAAAACCTGTGTGTCCTCCCGGAAGTCTGTAAGGTCAGCCAGTTAGATTGGAACTGCCTATTTTGACCGCCTCTTACCATTTTGTGTCCAATTTGCATCAGATGGTCAGTGAACAGACTGCAGGAGGTCTATAGAAATCTTTTATATTTCATATTTATTCATTTTGCACTTGATTTTATCCAGAGTTAGAGCACATTCAATCTTATCAAAAGGATAATAAAAAAACATGCATCAGTTTAATTCTTCAGCTGTAGTGCTTTGAACTGACATTGTGTTTACCTATTTATTCGTCAATGAAATCAAAATTCGAGAAGCTGGAATTCACATATATGTTTATTTAAACAGCAATTTCTTTTCTCTTGTGTGCGATGGATTCGATAAACTTGCAGGTGGAGATGGAATGCAAGCATTTCCCGTGGGCCTAACACATATATACCGTTCTGAAATATTACATCAGTTTTGGTAGATAAGCAGAGCGGAGTGAAGGCTTTGAACAGACCTACCCTGGTCCCTCCTCACACTTCAGGCAGCGCACAGCACCGAGAACTAAATAAAACCCAGGCCTAGCGAATCCCTTCAGCGTGTCAGGCAGCCATAATCCCCTTTTAATTTCCTTTTGGAGCCTTCGCCAGGGCTCCGTCTAAAGCCGGCTGTCCGTGATGACACAGTGGCCCTGGTGACAGTGCAGGGCTATGGGGGTCTTTACGGGGATCCAGGCGAGGAATATACAATAACCAAGCGAGGTCTTTTCAGCCTTTATACGGCCTGCTTTCTGTTTGCCCAGCACTCCGAGGGGGATTTTCTGTGTCATACACACATACAAACACACTCTCTCCCTTCTACCCCTCTTACACACACACAAACACACTCTTCCGTCTGTGCGCAAGGCCTTGCACACACACACACACACACTCCTTCGGAAGAGGACCCAAGGTAAAGTTTCTCTGTATAAAGCTATTTATATCTTAATTTATACAGGTTGGCTGTGATGTATGGGTCACACGGCCCGTTCCGCTCAATCCCTTTCAATCCCACAATGCCCAGTGTAATATTTCCTCTTGAACAGCAATTTATTTTTCTCCTGTAGAGGAGTTATTTAAAAGAAAAGGTCTCATCATTAAAATGTATGCTTTTGCAGCACGGCTGAGCTAAAGGGCAGCCGGTGAACGCGACGCACTCCCTGTTCTTCAGCTGAAACGGAGACGGGAAGAGTCCACGCAGACCGGCACAACCGTAGAGAGAGAGAGAGAGAGCACATCTTTGTAACATATTTGCCCAAAAGGTGGGTTCAGACTAACAAAATGGAGAGGGTTAAAGTTATCCCGGGAGATGAATGGATTTCTCCTGACATTTACCGTTCTATGGGGTACCATATATCTCCCACATGTTATATTACTGAATGTGAAGTTTGCGGTGGCTGCGTGCTCTCACACACTTTCAGATATACCGTCTTTTTTTAAGTATCTTGTTGCTTTACTTTCATAGTGGGAATTCTTTCCATAAAATGTCTTTGGAGGCTGTGTTGTATGTAGCCCTCTCATCACCTGAAGACGTTCTCCTGCTTGAGTCTGGCGTTTTTATCCCATCCACCAGCTGAAGTAATTAAAGGGTTATTAGTAAACAGATACTCATGCTCACTTACCACTGCCAACTGTCTAATACCATCTGCTGCCGGTGCGTGTGTGTGTGTGTGTGTGTGTTTGTGCACTTGACTTTAGGAAGAGCTGGAGGAGCAGGCATCTGGGTTCACTGTGTAGGTATACACTGTTCTAATACATTCAAATATCTTTGTTCAACCATCCATCCATCCATCCATCTATATGTCTGTCTGTCTGCTCTACCTTTTAATCTATCATTCTATCCATCCAGCATCTATCTATCTATCTATCTATCTATCTATCTATCTATCTATCTATCTATCTATCTATCTATCTATCTATCTATCTATCTATCTATCTATCTATCTATCTGTCTGTCTGTCTGTCTGTCTGTCTGTCTGTCTGTCTGTCTGTCTGCTATACCTTTTTATCTATCTATCTATCTATCTATCTATCTATCTATCTATCTATCTATCTATCTATCTATCTATCTATCTATCTATCTATCTATCTATCTATCTATCTATCTATCTATCTATCTATCTATTTTTCTGTCTGTCTGTCTGTCTGTGTGTCTGCTCTACCTTTTAATCTATCATTCTATCCATCAATCCATCCATCCATGCATGCATGTCAGATCAAGTCATCCATGTTTAAATGTGTGTGTGTGTGTGTGTGTGTGTGTGTGTGTGTGTTTACCTATGCTGTGGTTCTGGCGCTGTGTTTATTCCAAGGCAACCATTACTTTTTTATTGCATTTTCAGGCAACTGCATTTTCTCGCTTTGCCTGTATCCTCCACCTTGCCTCTCCACCCCCCTCCCTTCTCCCCTCTCCATCCTCGCTGTTTTTTTTTCTGTAATATTGAAGGGATTAACCCTGCTGGCCCCTTGGTGGTTACTGTTTCATTTTATTCTTATTAAAATCTTAAGAGCCTTCTTTAATATTCCTGCATGATACTACTTCAATAATCTAGCTCTCTTCCTCTTTCCCTTTGTGTATTTGTGAGCCTGTGCGCACCTTTGAGTGTGTGTGTGTGTGTGTGTGTGTGCGTTTCTTTTTCTGCCTGCTATGTGTTCACAAGTGCACAGCTGTCGACAACCAGTGAGCAGCGTGTAATAGATATGATGATTATAAACATGTGCTTGAATTTGTTCACATCTATGTGCGTGACAATGATTATAATTTATAGTAATCGTAATTATCTAAATTCACGATGCTTCCCATATACTACGCCTGACAGATGTAATGATTTATTGTTTTTTTCAGGCCTTCAGCTCACCCGCAATGCTGTAATACTCCTGTTCAGCAGCAAACAGCGATCTACAGAAGACTGCATTGATTTTGTGACACCTCAGGTTTGAGTAGAGTAGTGAACATGAATACTGTTGTCAAAGCAAAGCTTGCTGGATCACTCTCTCATTTCTGCATCAGTTTCCATGACCTGAGGCAGATTATGTAGCAATGTGTGTTTTTCTAGCACAAATCACAGAGAGTCTGAAGATGCGCTGAGAGTTTCCATTTTTCCTTTCCAAATTCAATGGCTTTGTCATCTAGTGACTGTCACCTGTCATTTACTGATCACTTCTCCTCCATTTACTGTACAACATTTTTAGGTTTTGAAAGAAAAACTATATTCAAGTTTAAAAATAAATAGTTAATTATCTCGTCTATTTTTTTATTATTTTACAATTTTCTTTCTTAAAAGATTATTTTATTTTATTTTATTTTATTTTAGACATGTCTATTCCTTAGCCAACTGTCGTTTTTCTCAGCACTAATTTTATTCCATATCAGTAGTCATGACTACTGTGTTGCATTTTTTCGTAAAATGGCACATTTGTCTTAACATTCTCTAAACTATAAGGCTGAATCCCAATTCTCTGTCTTACCCTATAGCCCTTGTTCCTCAAAACCGAGTGGTAAGCGCTAGGGGTGAAAACATACCCCTATGAAATGAGACACCACTTGGTTACGTCATCATACATCGTTACTAATATTTTTATACACACTGCATAGTGTTTTGTATATCTGTTTCAGTTATCACTGCTTTGAACGTCACTGATGTTCAGAAACACTTTCTTTGTTAACAAAAATCTGTCTTTAAGTGCCACTGTCACAGCTCTTTGCTGGAATGTCAGAACTCTATTGCATGTCTGCAAAATGTAGTTACTCACCCAAAACTTTTAATTCATGCTTCAAAACTTAGTTACTGTGTCAGGAAATTGGCCAATTTCTTGTTTTTTCTACTTTTTTGTTGACATTGACATTCTTTTATAGTATAGAAAGCAGTCAGTTTTGTCTAGCTGAATGCTCTTGTGTATCAAACTGAGCTTTTTAGATACAGATTACATCAGAAGGTAAAAGTTAGTAAAAGTCAATACTGTAGCTAGCATACCAAAGGAAAATGAACATCATACAGTGCAATTCACAGTTGCTTGTTCATTTTTACCCACTCTATTATGTTTTCCCCTAACACCACCACCACACATTCTTACATATCTTCCTATTGCTCTTCCACAGCAAGCAACTGTGAATTTTCAGTTTACATGTTACACATTTCTACAAAAATAAATGTACTGAATACAAATGTATTATACAGTTCTGCAGTAGCTGCTGCTGTTTAGGGTTGTGGCGTTCCTCCACGTTCAAAAATGGTTGTGATTGTGCCGGGCAGACTCCATATGCTTCCAAACTTGATTGGTTGATTATAACATTGTGATTCCTATTTCATTCCAATTTAACAGACATTACAAACATTCCATGTCAGAGTTTGAATCAACTCACCAGTTTTGATCAACAAGCCATGTGCATTTAGTTATTGTGCAAATTGTACTTTTTTGCACACATGTGCCGAAACACATGCAATTTGCTTAAATCAAATAATAAATTCAAACCTGAATCGTTCAGAAATCTGAATTTATTGTTTTGAGGGGGAAAAAATCGTGCCAAAGCGATTTAGAAAAACTGTAAGATTAAAGAAACTCCTTTTATTTAAATTACTTCTGCTCAATAAGCCTTGCTCAAGAACACGGTAATGTACAGCCCTCCCACCCTCATGTCCTGTATTTTAGTGCTTGTAAAAGACAAGAATATTTCTCCTCTCTATTCACTGGCAAACAGAAACCAATTCCTCCGCCCCCCTCCACATCCACCGCACAGAGGTCGAATTGTCAAAATGACTCTTTTTATTACAGTTCATAAACACAGATTCCCCCAGTGGCCTTGAGAAATTTCACATAAATTTTGATCAAACAGACGTCAGCTTTCTTGGTTTTAAGCACCTGTCACAACGTGCGAAAATAGGCCTGCTCAATCATAAGCAAAGAAAACAGTGGGAAAATAGAGCAAATGCCACAGCGTCACCGTTATATTAAGTCATTATTGTCCAGAATACCCAGGGAATGGATCTCATATGATACAATAAGTTTCTCTTTCATTGATTTTTTTCTCTCTCCGAATCTCTTGTATGAATTCTTCCTCTCTGGTAAACTTTGTGGCTTATAGTTAATGAGTCAGAATTCACTGGTGCGTTTATGAGCCCTGAAAAAGAGAGTAGAGAGGAGTGTGAGGAAAAAGGTCTCATGTATGTCTCCCAAATCCCTATGGCTGTATTGCTCATGGCTAATGCTTTGTCCCTTCCATTTAAATCCTGTGAGGAGTGACAGCATGTTGCCCTTGTTGATCATAGGTCCACACAGAATATTTAAAGTTTCTAAATATGGTATTATTCATATATTAATTAGTAGCCAAAAATTCAAAAGCTATTCTGCTGCATTCCTTGGAGTGTTCATGAGAGTTTAACAGAGAAGTATCAATCAGGGTCAATCTTCCTAAAATTCCAATTCGACTTCCTGCGGGGTGTGGCCAATTTCAACTTTGAATTTTACACAACCTTGAATGGCAAATGATCCGATTCGTGAATGAATCTTTCTTCCAAGTCAAATCTTTTCAGTGAATCAGTTCAACTAGTTCACAAAGCTGAATGATTTGTTCATGATTCAGACTAATCCGGTTCTTGACCGGAGAGGACTCTGTTGGCCCAGTCATAGCCAGTGCTGAAATATTTCTTGAACATTCCTTTGGTTTATGTCTTTATTAGAGAGGTTTGGGCAGGTAGGAATGGCCAACCCGATCTCACAGCAATTCCAACGTATTTTACAAGGTGGCTAATTCGTACAAATTCATACGACTTCACTCGTACGGATTCGTACGATTTGCCCAATTCGTATGAATTCCTACGAATGACCTACCCCTGACCTCACCCCTAAATCTACCCATCACAGGGGTTTAGACAAATCGTACGAATTCGTACAAGTGAGGTCGTATGAATAAGCCACCTTGTACGAATTGGTCGTGAGAATGGCAGACTTTTTGACATTTATATGTACATTATTTGCACTTCTAATTGATTTGAAAAATTAGAGCATTATTTAGGACTGTCCTGGCCTACATTACCCAGACAATGCCCAAAATGTTACTCTGATAACTGCAAACAATGAGTGTGTGTGGGGGTAACCTTAGAGTCATAGAGATAGAGCTGGCAGCTGTAGGTAGGGATATCGGAGAGCACCCTGCTCTCCTTTCTGCCTTTTTTGTCTGAAGGTCGGGTCTATTCTCTCACTCAGAGGCCTCATGGGCGTCCTCAGTGGCTCCTTAAGATGGCAGTAATTATTGAGGACCCACAGCAGCGCTTTATACTGTGTATTGTTCAAGTGTTTGTTTGCTGCTCCATATGAGCGAGGGAATAGGTGTGGGGTTTTTTCCTAACCTATCATACTGCTCAACCTTGTCTCTCCAAATCTTCTATCTTGTGGTCTATCTTACCCCTACTCTACTCCTCCTGCTCCTCACTTTCACTGCTCTTCTGTTGTCTGTTCCATTCTTTCCCTATTCCACACATCAGGTGTGTGTCTGTGTCTTAACAGTGCCATATATTGCCCGTATATCACTGTTCTAACTCTAACTCAAGCACTTTTTCTAGATAATCACTAAACATGATGTAAAAACTATGTCTACTTGATGTGAGAAAGCAGGGGCCTGGCAATACCATAAGATATTACTATCTGGGTTAAATTATCACAGTATTGTGATTTGATTAGTTATTCAAAAGGGATATATTCTGATCTTTTTTCACATTTCTCTCCAATGGACCTCAGTGCTTTGCATAATTATTTTATTTGCATGTTCTTTGCATGTTAAGTTTGGATTTTGGTTGAATAGGAATAATTGAGCGTACATTGACCAAAATGGTAGTAAAATTTCCTTTTCCCACAAAATATTAATGTGAAAAATGTAACTAAAAATATACTACTTATCAAAAGTTTGGGGTATGTATTTTTTTTTTTTATTGCATTTATTTGATCAAAAATACAGTAGCACTGCATAAATTACCATTTAAAATGACTGTTTTCTATTTTAATATATTTTCAAATGTAATTTATTCCTGTGATGGCAAAGCTGAATTTTCAGCATCATTACTTCAGTCTTCAGTGTCACATGATCCTTCAGAAATCCAGAAATCATTCTAATAGGCTGATTTGTTGCTTAAGAAACATTTCTTGTAATCAATGTTGAAACAGTTGTGCCGCTTAATATTTTTGCATAAACTGTGATCATTTTTTTGCAGGATTTTTAATGAATAAAAGGTTTAGAATAGCAGCTAAATGAATTTTTTTTTAAATAGAAATGTTTTGTAACAATGTAAAAGTCTTTACTGCCACTTTTGAACAATTGAATATGTCTCTGCTGAATAAAAGTATTAATTTATTATTATAAAAAAAATTTAATCAAACAATCTTACTCACCCCAGGCCTTTGGACAGTAGTGTATATATATCCTTAGCTTGATAATATTTTTCAATAACAATATTTGCAATATTTTAAAATACTGTTCTTTTTTCATCACCCTTAGTGTCTAGACCAGAAGAGCTTGGTCAACTTGAGATTGTCAGTGGATGCTCCAATCAGCTCTGAACTCAAGACTGCACTTCAGAAACAGTAAAACAGATGAATGCCTTTGTTATAAATGCAAAATGTTTTAGAATAGTGAAATGATATAGTATACACATCATTTAATATTGCTGCAACTGCTTAAAAAAAAACACTATAAAAAAGGCTATACAATCAAAAGATGATTTAAATGAGTAGGCCAGAGACCTGAATATATACTCCTGGGCAAAAGAAATGGGCTAAGCCAAAAATTGCTAAATATTGAGTGGTATTTTAAAGTTCTTAACCATTTTAATCACAAGTCACTGGTCAGAAAATTAGCAAGAATTACACAAATACTGTAGATAAAGAATAGCACGGAATAGCCTTGCACGCCCTGATTTTGCTCTGTTAGACGCGTTATCCCTAAAATCAGAGGGAAATGATAGGTGAATAACACTGATGTAAAGCACCTAACCCTGGTTGTAAGCCTAAACTTGATATAAACTGTAAAATTGTCCCTCAAATCTGATTGGTTAATTGAAGTGTTGCTTCAGGATCAACAAAGATTTTGATTCAGGAACATGTTGCACTTGGTGAAATCAGGTTCTTCAACTTGACACACAGCTTTTTACAGGAAGAAGAGTCACTGTTGTTCCACTCAATGTCTCCCAGTTCATTTAAGTTAAATGTGAGACCAAATATTTACTACAGGGTTCAAATCTGGACTCTGACCAAGCCAAAACATGAACCTGATGGACTTGTTCTTAAGCCACTTTTTGGTTGTCTTTGCTATTTGGGCAGGAGCACTGTCTTGTTGAAAAATAACACCTGAACATTCCTCTTTTGATATCATCTTTTCATTTGCAACTCGACCCTGCGAAGACAGAACTGCTTGTGGTGTCAGCCAACCCAACACTTCATCACAACTTCTCCATTCAGCTAGGTTCGTCAACCATAACTCCATCCAGGACAGCCAGGAACCTTGTGATCAGTTCAACTTCACAGACCACATTGCTAGAACTGCCCATTCACACAAAATCACTTTCACTGACCTTTACCTGGTCTGCTCCAAGCTGGTGGAATGACCTGCCTATCTCAATCCGAGCTGCTGAGTCCATTTTCAAGAAACTGCTGAAGATGTATCTTTTTCGTCAACACTTGACCCCATTAATACTAACACTTACTAATCTATATCTATTTATTAATTTTAAAAAAATTGCTATATCTGTGTTCTAGCTGGAACTAGTCACAGCACTTGCATTTTGTTGCCCTACGGTTGAGTTGATTGCTTCTGTTTCTATCTTTGGATAAAAGCACCTGCTAAATGATTAAATGTAAATGAAAATGTAAATTTGTGGGAAGCAAGCCATTCTGCAATATTCTCCTTTACTCCAAAGTATTAAATGACTTTTCACAGTGAAGTAGCTCACCAATACCAGCAGCTAAAAAGGCTCCTCTCACAATGACACTCTTCCTCGATGCCTCGCTGTGGTAGAGATGCATTTAGTATTGTATTTCTCACCAGATTTTCGAAGACACCACTCTGGAGCCTCACCATGCAACTCGTGTTTCATTGTGATTCATTACTCCTCACACAACTTCCCATATTCTGCCAAAAACATAAATCTGTCTTTCATGTTTTTCTGAGATGATTGCTTTTTAAGTGGTATTTGTTTAAAGGGGTGGTATAATACCCTTTTCACAAGATGTAAAATAAGTCTTTGATGTCCCCAGAGTGTGTATGTGAAGTTTTAGCTCAATACCCCACAGATATTTTTATATAGCATGTTAAAGTTGTCACTTTTTGAGGGTGAGCAAAAACGCACTGCTTTGTGTCTGTTCCTTTAAATGCAAATGAGCTGCTGCTCCCTGCACAGGGGGCGGAGCTTCAAGAGCTTGTGTCCTTTTACCAAGGGGGTAATCTATTAGCCGGAAACTGAAGCTTCCCCAGGGGCCGCCATTGATTAGCAGACCATCACCTGCTGTTAGCATTCCATTGACTCCCATTCATTTTGGCGTCACTTTGACAGCGAATAACTTTAAAGACTCCATTTGTCCATTATTTATTTCTAGAGAAACACGAAAATGTATAAAAGGCTCCATTACCTTGTATCTTACTTTATGGCCCTGTAGAAGCAGTTTTTGTAAAAATAGGCTAACGATTGCGTCATAACCACACGACTCTCTGTCGCACAGTAGAGAAATTACCGTATAGACAGGAGGAGAAGCTCGCGGGCAATCAGGGGGACGTGGAGGCAAAATGACAAAATAATCAATCAGAATACTTAGCAAAAGTTGCTCCTGCTGCTAGCTCATGGACACCTCCTACTCACGATCTCCGTCTCTGCAAGTTTCGGAAGGGAATAATTCAGATTTCTCTTGGCACAGCTACTAGAAGACAGACGGGTTGCTCACGTCACATCTACGTCATCAAGCTCAGTTTGAGTCTGCGCAGTACGCTCAGCCATCAGGAAGTGAGTGCTTCTAATTAACTTCACTTTTCTCCGTTGAATCCAATGGGGTCGCTGTGTCCATTTCTTTTACCGTCTATGCCTTTTACCTCACACAAAAAACGTTTTGCCTTTTATGTTCAAACCGAAGTGAGAAAGATGGAGAGACTCAAGAAGAAGTGACAACATGTACAACATTTCTGAATGGTTAGTTGGTGAATTTATGTAGCTTATGTGTAGTTATCTTCTAGTCATTGATTAGCATATTCTGTCTTGATAATCTATAAATCACGTTCCCAGGGGCGGGTTTATGTAAATTTTAGGGTTAGTGATGTCACTAACCCGGGACGAAGCTCATGTAGTCCCTACCAGCCGTTGTAGTCCTTAAAAAACTATTTCTTTTAAAGCAAATATCTCCCTTTGCTTTGAACTTTGAGCGTTGTAACTTTGCAGATATTGTTTATGCTCAAACAGCAACATTACACACTAACTAAAGTTAGAAAAGTTAAATCATATTCAACTACCCCTTTAAATTTGGCAAATTTCCTGACCAATAAGACAATTAAATGCTTAGTGTTTAGCCATTTTGGGCTAAGCCCCCCTTTTTTTTCTTTCTTTTCTTTTTTTTGCCCAGGAGTGTACAAGAAGATATATAGAGAATAAATTCATACTCATAAATTCAGATATAAATATGGATATTTGTAAATAAAATCATTTTACTTCAGACAGACGGGGACAATAAAGTGGGAGGAATAGCTGTGTAGAGCGTCAAAAATAGAAACGGGGCGTCCGTCAGCTGTCGCAATGCACCGCAACGTCCGCATCCAATGTAGACAGCTTCGAGAGCTGATCTAGTTTTGTACTCACAGTGTAGACAAGGTGTCAGCCAATTAACTACTACTTCTTGTATATATTTTATGAAGCTTTCACAGGATTTAAATTAAAGATTGAATGACAGTCATATAAGCGACAGGCTCTTTGTGCTATGTGTATGTGTGCATCCTAATATGTTTGTATTGTGAGTGTTTGTGTGTGTGTGTGCATGAGTGTGGCATGTTTCTGTATGAACAGGTGTGTTTGTGTGAATTATAAAGGATGCTCAGCACACCCTCGGTGTTGTGGGAGGTTGAACACTCAGTCTTGGCACACTCAGGTCAGTGGAGATCTGCCTCTGTGCTGGATCAAAGAGAGCTGAGTCTGTGTCACACTCTCCAGCCATGATACTAATGCCACAGTCCTGGCAAACACAATGCTTCTCTCCCATCTCCCACTGTTTCTGTGTTTATTCTTTCACTCTCTCTACCTCAACACCTCACATATATTAAACAGACTAGAGTTGTTCCTTGTTATTAGAAGGAAATAACCGCAAGAAAAGTTGTAATTCAGTCATTTTACATATATACAAGTTATGGATTTATATCTAAATGTGTAGCTGGTAATTTTTTCTTGCCCTATCCTGATCAAAAAATAATTGACCTTTGACTGACAGATATTGCCTTTTCATGACCGATACAGATCAAGTTTTCTTCTAGCAACACGATTTTTGTTTATTAGTGTAATGCTTTAATATAAACACAGGATGGATCATCATTATTATTTTCCATAACTATAGTTAAAAAATAGATATTATATTTTATTAAAAAACATTGCAATATATACAGGAGAGAGCGAGAAATCATGATAATTCATATATATATATATATATATTCATTTATATATATAAAAAATAGATATTATATTTTATTAAAAAACATTGCAATATATATAGGAGAGAGCAAGAAATCATAATTCATATATATATATATATTATATATGAATTATCATGATTTCTCGCTCCTATATATATTGCAATGTTTTTTAATAAAATATAATATCTATTAAATATATATATAAATACAGTATGTCATGATAAATAATATATATACAGTAAGTATGCAGTATATACAGTATATATATGTTTTTTTACGTTTACTGTAAAAAAAGAAGCTGCTGCCTTAAATTTTCAAGTACAATCAACTTGGATGATTAAGTCATTTCGACCTAAATTATATATATATATATATATCATGATAAATAATTCATATATATATATATATATACATATTATAGATTTACACTATTTTACAGTAAGTATGCATAAAATGAATGAGGAACGTGAAACGCATCTGATGCATTGGCCGTTGTGCTGCTCTCTCGATACAAATCAAATCAACAACAAGCCTGAAGTCAGAGAGTCAATCTCGTCCCCCTTTCATGTCTGTTTTTCTTCTGCTGGGGTGTGAGAGGCTCTTGCTTTATGTCATGTCTTGTGCCGAAGTCTGTGGGACTCCAAAGGAACTTGCACCTGTGTGAGGAGAAGCTGTGAACCCATCAAACCGACAGGGAGCTTTGTGAAGACAGGCATGAAGCAGAGCGCACCCACAGCACACGTCACGTCCCGTTAGGAGAAGCCGAACGCACTAAAGAGGTTAAACTGCAGCGCCTGGCACAGGCAATTTTATTGATAACCATTTGAAGCCTTTTTTCCCCCACCCGTCTCCGAGCCTTACGTGCCATCAAGCTTTTCCGTCTTTATTTCATTTGCCACTCTCAACTGACTTCAAATGTGGGAAGCCTCTCGCTCCGACAGAAGCTGCCGTTGCCTCTTTCTCACTGTCTCAGCCATGAAAATCTGCATTCTGATCTGGCAGACAATCGTCTGCAAATTCCCACATCTCTCTGATGTATGTAAATATTTATAATATCAGGTTCTCTGAAGATCAAATGTACGTTTGTTAATACTAAACTCAAGCTAGTGGCTTTCCCCCTATTGTCAGACAGAATGTTACTGTTTTTTTCATAACCGTGGTTGACTTGTTGGAAAAGGAGACATTGTCAGTGTTAGCTTGGCTAATCTGCTTTCCTTTCCATCTTTTTCTCTCCCAGTTGGTCAGGCACTCCATCATTTCCTTGTTAGCCCCTGGTCCCTGCCCTGGCCTGAAGTCATCGCTCAGTTAGGCAGCTGCCAGGCCAGCCCTGAGGGTCCCAGTGGTGAGCGAAGGAGTCAAGGGTTGGTCACTGGATGTAGTGTCCATTCCTTCTACTCCCATGTCCAATAATTACGAGCTATTTGAAACAAATAAATATCTCTGGCCATGTCATTCTTGTGCACCACTTCTCTCCATACAGCCCAGAGATGATTTTGGTCACTCTTCAGGTTGTACGTTGTTATGTACCTGAAAGTACTTTTTTTTGTAAAAGAAGTAAATGAATGGAAATAGACTTGAAGAGCAGATGCGATGTCTGTGTGACTCTTCCCTGTGGGCTTTCCCGCAGACTGCCACTGGCAGCCCTGCTAAAGTCTCTGAGTAAGTGTTAAACAAACCCTGACTCAACATCTTTATCACATCTTTTACTGCATTTCTTTATTCGTTGCCTTTATTTGATTTTTTTTTTTTTTTTTTTTATATATACATATATATATACACTGTGTTTATGTGTGTTTGTGTGTGTGTAAATTTGTTTTATAGATATAAATATTGTATATAGATATATTACATATATAAATATCATATTTTTAATATATATTGTCTATATATATATATATATATATTAAAAATAATATAATATTTTCTGTTTTTATTTAGTATTTTATATATATATTCAAATTTCAAGTTCATCTCACACTCCTTACAGCTGTATTCTGCACAATAACACAAAAGACAAGAAAAGAAACCAAAACAAATAAAACACATTGCACACCCTGCACCCACCCCTCCCCTTGCCCCCTTCCTCCTCAGAAACCCAAAATGCATTCTCCTGCCAGCCTTCACACGGAAGGGTGTTAAAAATACATGTATACCCTTCCTCATCCTTTATTCATACCTATTCCTTCCTTTATGTTTATGAGACTCGGGGGCTCAGCGGGTCCACCGCTCTGACCCAGGGGTTGACAAAGGTTCTCCAGAAACTTCCTCTTTCTCAAACCTAATCCACTTTAAATGAGCCCAAACACAGAAGAACTACTTCATATGTACATGTTGGAATTGTGACAGTGTTACAGTAGTCGAAATCCTCGAGGCTTTATTAGTAAAGAGACCAACAATATTAATTATTAATTATATTCTAATGCATAATAGACATCTTTGACAAATGCCAACCGAATGGCTTGTGCGATTGTACCGAGTCGTGATAAACTATTGTTTAGTGCTGCTGTTAAGTAAATATTTCTTTCTCCACAGGGTTGTTTTTCTCCCAGCCATTGGGTGGCAGTATAGAGCATGGGGGTGATGGAGAGAGATGTAGTTAGTGCCCTCTGCTAGGCCTGGGGGTGGATGTTGTTAGCGCTGTCTACATCCGCAGGGTAGCGAACACTCCCATGGGACAGTTCTCCGCTTGTTCACTCATGTGTGTGATAGAACAGTGCAGGCAGGGGTTACCGGCTCTACGACAGTCCACACTTATTGATTAGATAATCAGCCTGTCACCTAATACCAGTGTTCTTTACGTTGTCCCCTGCTGGGACGAACATGACTGTTATTGCTGACAGCAGGGGAATCCTGCAACAAGCACCTTTTATGTCCACTATTCTTTTCTATCGCTCTTTCCTGCTACTTCCTCTCTCGGACTGCTGGAAGAGTGTTTTCATTATTTGCCAAGATTGGTATGTCAATCCTTTTGCCCCTGACCCGAGTTTAGAAATGCTTTGGGTTTTATTGGAGGAATGATTACTGAGTTATCTTGCTACCTCACTCGGAGGCCTTTATACCTCCACCCTTAGTATACCTTCAGGCAAGGATTGGATTTGATACCCAGGACAGTACCTTGGAAACCGCTCGCTGTCTGCTTTCTATCTCTTTCTATTGTTTCGCTGTACCCCCCCATTTCCTAAATGTGTTATGAGTGCAGTTTTACATTTTTTTTACTCCAACAGTTTTTCCAGTATTTCCCCTTGTCTCTCTGACCAACTAAGTTTATGCAGAGGACAAATGTGAGTAGGGTAACACAGCGACAGTGTCCCGGGCCACCTTCCCCTGAGGGTCACGGGTGTCGTGACCCTGCAGCAGGTGCCACTGATCTCCTTGCCCAATCGCTGGCCCAGTTTCCCAGATCTCTTTCCACACCTGAACTATGGTTATGAAGATTTAACATAAAGTGCAATCATGATTACTATCATTACATATAATATACTTTTAAATTAAATAATACGTTTGAGAGAATGGAAATAAAATGTTAACACCAAGCTAATATTATATTTTGGCTAAAAATAACCACCTTTTCCATATTTCCATGTCTTACAAGCTTCTAATTGTAACTGTCTATTTAATTCAAATGTATTAACTTAATAATTATTTATAGTACATGTGTATATATATAGCCTATATCATGATAATTCCTATATATAGATATATATGTCATGATAAATAATTAATATACAGTATATGTGTGTGCATATATATATATATATATATATATATATATATATATATATATATTTATATATATATATATAATTGCTATTTTTATTATTTATTATTATAAATAATTATTAAGTTATTAAATACTAATTAAATGTGGAGCAGGTTTATTTTAATGTCCAGAAAAGAAACATAAATAGAAAAGGATGCAGATGTTCCTTTTTCTTATAGCCTATTGAATTTCGTTTCTCAAAGCTACGTGACAAAAAAAATAGCAATCGTCAAAAAAAAAAGAAAGAAAAAAAAACATGGGAAAAAGACAGTCGCCCAAATCATGATGCAAATTGCACTTTGATTGACTCTTAATTTCATCTGAAGGCTGTTTTGTTTGGTTTTTATTCTGAGTCAATGAGCTTAATCAGAGTCACTGATCCTGCGGCTCTAAGCCCTCCGTGTTGTGTTTTTGTTTGTCGGGAGATCAGCGAGACTCTATCCGCACTTCATTAACCCTGAGCCGGGGACAATCCTCAGTAAGAGCCGAGGGATTTACCACTATCCTTTCACATGCAAAAATCTCTGCGTCTATTAACAAGACGGAGGAGCTTTTCTTGCAATCAGCTGCGCACTTCGCAAGAATAACCCTTTTCATAAATATTGAGGGGGGTCATCAGCCTCCATGTGATAATTTAAATGTTTGATCTGAATTGATATGTCTTTTTTTTTTTTTTTTTTTGTGATCTTAAATTTGCTGAACATTTTAGTTGATTCTCTTGTATTTCATATTATTATTGCAATTATTTTATTAACATTATTGCCACTTTTATTGTCATCTATTTTTGATGGGTTTGGCATGCCAAAAATAACTTTGAAATTTTGCTTTTTTAAATTGATTTTAACTGATTTTGTTGCTAATTTCCCAACCTCAATAACAAACATTTAGTGAAATGATGTTGAAAATGTCTTCTCCCTCTTTCTCTCTCCTTGAGTGATTCGTGGGCAGGGGCCCCGCAGAATGACATGTGCTATGCGAAAGTTTGCTGCAGGAGCCCGACTGATCACACGTTATCGACGTTCAATTAAAAGCTATTAAGGTCTTTTGTCTGCTCGTTAATTTCACATTCAGTCGCCCTGTCAGAGCAGCCCCTAAACCCTGAGCTCTATGGACCGGTCTCATGGTTGGGTTAAAGTCAGTCTTAGGCTCACGGAGGGGGGATGAAGGGGGGGGTCCCGTCATGCCGCTGACCAGATGTCCCCTTGCTGATCCGAGCCGCAGTCAGCACTGCCCGGTGACCAGCTGTTGGGAGCGTTTGGCAAAGAGCAGCAAACCAACACTCTCAAGAAAGGCTATGGAAAGAATCCATTTCCAAATGGGATCATTTAGGGCACTTAAACAATTACACACTTAGGTGACCATTAATATTTCATCCACATATTGTTTATGAAAACTAAATGAAACGACATGGTGATGCTGTTATAAGAGTGCAAAGAAGTCTGTCACTTTACTCTTGTAGACACAAGACAATGGAGGCTGACAAGTGTTGAGTGTGTGCGTGAGAGAGAGCGAGATGCCCGATGCCCAATCTCTCAGTATTTCCCTTTTTTATCATGCTGCCATTAAAAGGAACATCGTTTAAAATTGTATTGAAACTGGCTCATATGATTCATGATCAAAATGATATTTAAAGCATGACCTATTAATAAGAGGCAGTCGCGTCTAACTTGAAGATATGAAGGTAGAATTAAGTTCCCTAAATCTCCAGGCGTTTCTGAAAGGTTAGGTTGGTGAACGTTCGCTTACTTGGGTGCGACATTCTTATTAACTTTTTTTTTTTTTTTGGTATAGGTTCGACAAATTAAATCCACGATGCTAACCAAATAGTCTGAGGTTTGAGCAAAATGTCTGACAGTCATGTTTAAAATTATTCAAACACATTTGCCAGTAATAGAGTTCTCCGAGTTCGAATTTTATGATATTGCTATCACTGGCGTTGTTTACGTTTTATTTTCATAAGCAAACTTTTCCTTTTCATTAAATTACTATGTAAAAATCCAGATACATTTCAAAAGCAATGAATTGACGTAGGCAACTAATATGCGTATTTTATTGGTTTTACTTGTGTGTGTGTGTTTCATGCTGAGACTTAGTCCTTTATAACTTTTAAAATTAAAACCCTAAGACAATTTATGCTATTCAAGATAAACATGAAGTCTTTGGATTTCAGATATGGAGGTAAAAATAAATCATTATTTTAATGACTATTTATTCCATTTATTTTATCCTCCAAAATATAAAATGTAGCCTAGAAAATTTAATAAATTTATAATTTTGTGTTGGCACTTATTCCAGGTATACATTATATGTAATATTTGGAACATGGAATTACTTAAAGATTGCTCCTGAAATCGGTTAGAATTATCATTCAGGTATAGTTAAAAAATAAGAATGATTATAGAATGCATTTGTTTGTTTTTATTTCACGTAGCAAACGTCAACGTCAAATGAACTTCATTGGTCGCAGCACATTTTATGTTCATAATGACACGTACAATGGTTGCAAGTTATTTTCCTTGTTGCAAAGTGCAGTGGTACGTTTTGCAATATGATTTTTCTTAATTCGTACATTTTGATGTGGCAGTGTTCGAGATCTGGCACGCGCATTATGCACCGGCATACCTTTTATATTGGCTGTTGGTTTAGTGTAATTGAATTGTCTGTGAGAACACGAGTGTGTATTTATCCAGTATTTGTATAGGCTACCTCCACATTCTCAGTCAGTGGTAAATTAATGAAAGATCTTTATTAGCACATTTATAAAAGTAATTCTCCTTGCGTAAAGACCACCCTCCCCCGCACATCCAGCAGTTTTAAGAGTTTTCCAGAAGTTCACACCGCTAAGCACACGGGGGCACGAACGAAAATCATTTGGGATTACGAGAATCATTACTTCACAAATCATTATTCTCAATATACAGCTTCACCAAAAAGAATGACAAGATATTTCAACGGTTTTATACAGAGTTATTGCACAATGCCTGGGCGAACACTTCGTTTCCTTGACGTCTTATAGATCACAAAGTGATCTGAAACGAGGACTTGGCGTTTTCCCATCATCATCATCATCAAGGTGATACTGCTGGCAGTTGCGCAGGATTACAGAAACGAAAAAAGCAGCACAAAAATAATCGATTGATAATCGATTAATAATCCATCTCGTCCAATCCACCTGCTTGTTCTGTTTAGGTATGGAACTCCGTATACCATTTAACTGTTTGTCAAATAGAAAAGTGACACTTCTTTATTTAAGTTGCAGACGTTTTGATTTCTAATGTGCTGCTCACGTCAATCTCACCTGTTAACGTAAGGCTTGGAAATATGATACAAAAAGAGAAAATTCGAGATTTGTCTTTCAACATAAAACAAAATATTCTTATTTACACTTCTTTTCCTTTGTACATTTTAGAGGGTCACTACAAAGCCCACGATTTATTAACGTGTGACCTGGATTTGATCTCAGGATAATTATTAAATATGAATCTACCATTTAAATAATCTTTGCGTCAGGGATTCACCAACAATTCACATTTGCAATATTGGCTAGATAAAGTAATAATAACAATTTGTGAAACGAAGCGTCCCTGTAAGTAGGCTATCATGTCCCGCTATTATTGCGTTCAGAAGCCTCACTGTTTGTATTTGTTTTCTCCAGATTTAACCTTTAGGGTAAACAAAAACATATAAGTTAAAATAAAACAAACAACGAAAATAAATAATTAAATAAAGTTGAAAAAAAAATGTCTCTAACCACTTTTTGTGTCTCAGCTTGTTTTTGTGGCTTTGTAATATATTTCGAATATTTTGTCACCAATAAAATTGTTCTTTGATGGTGGAGTTCAGAGCTGCCATGTATTGCACCGAGTCCGAATCGCGGCGTTCATCGCGGTGGCGTTGGTCTGGACAGCACGCCGGAGAGGGGGGGCAGAGGCGGCGGCTCGTTGGCGCCCTGGAGACCGTGCAGGAGAATCCGGGGAACGAGAGGACGCTGCAGCGCCGGCGGGGGCGCCGAGGGTCCCCTGTATAAGTACAGCGCTGCTCCAGGGTCCAGGTTCGACACCAGGCTTTGAGGGTAGAAATACGGCGAGGGGAACATCCTTTGCAGCGCAGAATAATTCCCAGCCTCCGCTAACAATTCCAGTCCGACCGCCGTTTGCCTCTTCCACTTCGTCCTTTTTTTTTTTTTTTTTTTTTTCAAGAGGAAAGAGAATAATGTTAGTATAGAAAAAATTATTCAATGACTAGTGTTTTATATACTCATACAAATATGTGACAATAGAAAAGAAATATCACCGTATTGCACTACTATTCCCAAGCGAAACATAAAACCCAGAGAAAGCTCAGAGAAATAAAAACTGTGATTTATCTCCTATTTCTAAGTATCTGTATGAATATCAATTCTAAAGACACAATTCAACGTTAAGGAGAGAAAGGACAAAAAAGAAAAGAAAACAGTCTTTTACATTTAAAAGGTTTATAAAAATGAAATTATAATATGCCTCTCCATATGAGGGACATAAGTGCCGAGAGTTATGGGAAAGTTTTTTGACATTTAATTCACATTAATTGTGTATATAAGGTAAAAGGCAGGCATCAAATGACACATATTTTAGTAATTAGTTTGAACAATAATTAGTCATTTTATATCATTCGTGGTTCAAAATATGTATATTTGACCTCTATTAGATTGGCACGAAATTAGATGCAGCGGAAAAATGTGCAAACAAACCACTTGTAGATATACAATATTGATGTATTTTGATTGTTGCTACTGTAATTTTGTTCTTTTGGTTCCATTTTGTAGTTCTTACCAAAGCTATAAAATAAGAATTAGGCTATGTGACAAAAGTTAGAATTAGAATATTTTATTATATGTTTAAATGTTAAACACATTTAAAATAATACAATTTGGATATTAATTCTGCAGCATTTCCTTTCGTTTTAGTGGAGCAAAACTGAAGCAACGACGTCACCTGACATGCATTATTGTTTTTGGCAGGAGACTCCACAATCAAAGCGAAAATAATATGATATAGGCCTGTATACCCAAGAAGCACATTTTCGTCAATACGAGAAAATTACCTAGACGTTGATATCAGAATAATTACAATTATTTGAATGTTTCTGGGATGTGTGCATTTATTTCTGTTTCCAGCTGCCCACATGCTCACCTCCTGTTCTGGTACCAGGTTTTGACCTGCGTGTCGGTCAGGTTGAGAGATGCTGCCAGCTCCATTCTGTCCTGCACGCTCAGGTACTTCTGCCGCTCAAAACTGCGCTCCAGCTGGGCGAGCTGATGGTCAGTGAAGGCGGTCCGCGCTTTCCGAGGCTTCTTCAGGCGAACCTGCGGGCTGTCTCTGCTGCTCGAGATCTCTCTGTCGCCCTCCTCTTTCACTGAAACATCACATATAACGGAAGGGCATTGATTAATCCACTTCAACACGAGTTAGTTAGCCAGCCCATGTGTTTCAGTATTGACAAGTCGTTATGCTGTCAAAGGTTTCCACATATCCTATGCTAAACCATTGATGTTCTCGTGCGTGCCTGTAATTCTTTCAAGCAGTTTTCAGATTTTTATTTTCAGAATTTTGAATACACGAGGGCTGTGATATTTAATTTACCCCTATCTCCCATCTAACCCAAACTCTTTTCTCTCTGAACCCAGAAAGAGAGGGACACGACGCGAGAGACCTTGCCAGTCGAGTAGTTGAGTCGTATCTCAAGGAGCACAATAATCCGGCTAATTGAGCCACAAGGGATGGAAACCTTTCAACCGAGACCGGAGAAACTTCACAGGGACGGGGATAAGAGCGAAATAAAGAGCGGACCGACCCCGTGCGTTACAAATCTGATTAGCACTGGGACAAATTGCATCAAATCCCTGAAATATAAGGGGGTAGAAAAGGCAAAAAATCAAAGCGGCGCGCACACTCTTTACACGCGCTCTGGAGATGGAATGGCTTTGATTTGGTGAGCATTCATTTTGATCACCGCGCCTATAGACTTGCCAAGCTAATAATTTCATGATGTGAGAGGAGAAATTTATTTGGAATCATAGCTGAAGGTATAGGAGAATAGATGATACCCATCATGCCCTACTTCCACAAAGAGAGCAAGATTTTACTTGAACAAAATTATCAGAATCAGTATAGCGACAACACCAGTCAATAGGCCAAGTCTATGAACACCAACAACCATAAACACGTGCAAATCATTATGCTCATATAACAAAATAAATATATAATAACAATAATATTATTTGTAATAGTAATAATATTAAATAGTAATAAAAAAAATTATGGCATATTCCTACATTTATCAGTAGTGCTGGCCTTTGTGTTTGCATCATGGAATCAACCTAATGGTATGTCACAGGAAACGGTCTATCACTCTGTTTTTCCTCAGATGTAATTTCACCTGGACAAATCCTTAATTAATCTTGCTGATGATGTTTCTTTGTTCACCTTCCTTTCCCCTGCTCCTAACAATAAGCTTTAAACTAATAAGCACGTTCAAATGTACAATAACATACACTTGCAAACAGCGCATTACCACATAAACAGAAATGAATGCACTGAAGCCACAAAAATGTATTCAATATTTTTGCACTATGCATTATTTCAGTAAATATATTTTATGAATATTACGATAGTTGCTTGTAAATGGTTTTTGATTATAAAAGGAGGATTATGTCGTGCTTTCTATCTATCCATCTATCATCTGCCTTTTTATAGCAAAACTGGCTATAATTGAACGAATGAAATGAATAAAATAATCATGAAAATTATTTTCATTTCTACCCCTAAATTACTTTAAAAACATAGGCAAGGATAGTCAGCAAGCCAGCCTGCTTGAACTCTTTGCTATATAAATATGTCAAGTTATAATTCATGTGCTATACTATTAAAATATCATTAAAAACGAGCTGTTATTTTTTATTTTTTACCTTTGTATTCACTGTCTGACGATGAGTTACTGTGGATCTTTTCAATGAAGTCGTCTGCGATTTTAGATGCCAGTCTCCCTGTCTCCTGTGTCGGCTGGCCGTTACTGGAGTATGGGGCACACGCCGCTAAGGGTTTACAGTCAGCCAGAATATCTCTTATTAGGAAGGATGAAGTGACAGTCCGAGGTTGAGATCCAGCAGAGATCGGGCCGTGCTGTAAATGGGACGCGAGCACGAGCGGGTGACCCTGTCTCTGCGCCGCATCCTCACCGCACTCCCGCCTCGGAGACGGAGGAGAAGAACAACCGCTCTCTAAGTCTGACCTGGGGCTGAACTCCAGCGGGGACCGGCATTCCCCTACCAAACTGTCCCCCTTCGCGATGACTGGGCTTCCTGGCCTGTGGGATAGCAGGGAGTCGATTCCAAAACTGGAGCCGTTGGTGGACGCTTCCATCTCCACACTGCTGCTTGCGTGAAGCTTCTGTTCAGATTATCATCTGCATTCAACCAAGTTCTGCGTGAACGGCGCTCGATTTAATAGCGATCTATCCAGGAGAAAAATCCAAAGCGGAATCGGAAATAAGAAATATTCATCCCCTGTCTGGGGGAGAGAAAAAAAACCGTTCTTCTTCCTTGAGGACTTTTAGTTTAAGTTTAAAAAGAAAAAGGAGGTTTCTTGAGGAGGTTCTGTATGAAGTACACAGACCCTGCCTCCAATTTTTTTTTTCTTAAGCTCCTCACTCACTCCTTAAAAAAATCGATACAGCCTAAATATACTCTAGGCTGGCAAATTTAATTAATTTTTTTCAATCCCGGTATTTTTCGAAGACGCCAGACGCATCGATGGTGGCTTTAAATTATTGATCAAATTATTTCAAAAAGCTGTTCTGAAGTAACAGTGTTAGTGTAAAACCACAAGGTAGCCTACTTAGAGGGCGCGCGCATTTCAGCACCACGGACAGAAGCAAAGCGGCAGCAACTCGAGCCTCGCGCTATTGAGCAGCTGAAATTTTCATCAGTTCAAAGGTAGTTCGCTGTGGCGAGTTGTAGAGTGGAATCCGGATGGAAAAGGCAAGTGCATTCTGTGCCAGCGCAGGTGATGCAATGCGAAATCGTTGGACGGTAGAGCGCAGGGAAAAATGCTGCGAGAAGACAGAAGCACAAATGAGGTAATGCAGGTTAAATACACACATTGGGGAACGGAAAGTCAGATAAAGCCTAACAAATGAACTTGTGCACAACTCAGTGGCTAGGTTTTTAAGAGCACCCCTTCCACGTGAGTCCCCAGCGACTCGCTTCCATTGGTTAGGAGGTGTTTTGGGGTGTTGACTGGCTCTGTAAGATGAAACTGGACCCCCCCCCCCCACGCCCAATAAACCCCTCCCCACAGGTCGCCCACTTTGATTAAAAGAGACACTGAATTCATTAGGAGACTGGGATCCAACTGTTTACAGGCAATTTTCAACACTGTTTGCTTTCATTACATCATTGATGAGCCTTATAATGGGGTTATTATGAGGAGTGGGGAGGTTCTTTCCCTCCTCTGCTCATAGCGCGCGTGGAGTCACGTCTTGACCACTTTCTCACAATTCCCATTTTTCTTATATAATTCCCTTATAGTTCCTACTAAAAGTTTAATTTAAGCATTGATGTTATTCAATTCTAATTCTAATATTTTAAGACACGTAACATAAAATTCTGGCCTGAAGGCATCTAGATTTTTTTTTTAAGCCAATGACGTGACGCTCATTCTTATTCAAAAATACACAAAGAAATCCAATTCATACCCAAAATGACATAAATACACTTTTGTTATGATAAACATGTTTTAAGTTTCTGTATTAAAGTCATTTAATATTTAATATTTGATTTATATTGAGGGAATTTAAGTATCAAATATCTGATAGTAAGTGAGAATGTAACAAAACAATTCTCATTAAAAAGCTGAATTAAGAAAAAGTAGGAATGTTAGCATACAAAGTTTTGCAAAAATAAATAAGCAGAGATGCAATACATGTTTTAATACATAAATGATTACCAATATCTGACATTTTAAATATTTGTGGCATAACCAACATGCAGGAAGCCATTTTGGTGTCATGTGACATGACAATCATAAAACAGAGAGAACCCTCATGACTGTTTTAATTATTAAAGTTTTAATAATTTCACATTTTCACATAAATATTTTATTCTGGTCGAATGGATTAAATTCTTGATATTTGTAATGCAAAACTGCATTATATATAGGCCATTTAAATTTTTTTTTATAAAAATAATTATGTTGTTTACACTCAAGTGTATTAAGGAAACTATTTTAGTAGCCTAGCATATTTTTTACACACTTGACTTGATATATTATTTATATAATTTAATACTTATAGCCTATCGGACCGGCTTTCTTGTGTTTAAATTGTGTAAACTGTAGAAACATCACTGTCAACAACCCATAGTAATAATGAAAAAAAAATAAAGAAAATACTAGGCCTAATTACTTACAGGCTATTAAGCCACTACTACACTACTATTAGTGCTTAGTTCTATCGTTATAATCGTCAAGATCAGAATACGACTTTGTATTTGTGCTTTAATACCATAACACAGGGCTGTTAGTGTTCTTTTCTTTTTCCAATGCACAAAACGCGATTATCGAACAACCGTGTCGTTTAGTTCATAACAACTATCAAATTTATGCAATGTTAATGAGCAATAATGAGGGCGACTACTCTTTCTGAAAGCCCAGCGTGACACAAAACTCTAACATGCATGAAAAACTATTGTCCTGCCTTTCACGTCTTTCTCTCAAACAGTTAGCCCCTCGTGTTTTTCGACAGGTCCCAATAATCGAGCCCCCCATCAGAACAGCAGATTGGAAGCGCTATTCGGCCGCAGACAACGGCAGGTTAGTGAATCCGCTCCCCGCTCCCAAGGGGTGTCAACGCGGCTGCAAGCTGTCACGATGAGGCGGGGTGCAAGCGCACTCACTTTAGTTTAGAGTCTCATAAGGATGCCCACTGCGTGTGATGGCGATCTTTCTTTTCTTAAGTCTCTGTGGCAGGCCATGACAGGAGTTATCTAGCCTATCAGTGGCATGTTTTTGGCTTTATTTGTTAGATAAATAAAATCCAGACCTCTTAGTGCAGCGACAACAGGTGCGCTGAGACTTAATCATTTTTTATATGTACTTAAAATGTTTAATAAAAACTAATCTTTATCTTTTATCAGTTAACCAATAAAGATAAAGTGCTTAATGACTGCCTTGGTGTATAAGTCTTCTGCTTTGCATTGGTTTTCCTTCAATTGTCCAAACAGTCTACAGTCCAAAAACTATTTTCATTTAAAGCACTATGGCCTGGTATTTACTTGAGTTTTTATTTTTTTTTGCATGTTATTAAATTAAAAAAGAACTCCAATTGTTTTACCAATGTGTTACCAAAATGTTTGTATAATAAGTAAAAGCTATAAATATTAAGCAAAACTTAACGAGTAATGCATTTATCTATGAGCTATAGATAGATAAATGCATTAGAATATGTATATATATATATATATATATATACACACACAATTCTGCAAAAAGTCATACCAAATTGTAATTGATCTTATATGACTTATTGATAAAGCTTTAGTGATTGACTTAATACCAATACCATACCAGACTTTTCACAGAAATCCTGGAATCCTGCAACCGGAGTAAAACTCACAAGTTGGACAGTTTGTTGAAAGAACAATTCCTATAGAGGACAGAAAATCAGGAACCTGACACACCAAATGGAGATGCACAGAAACGTCCTCGAAAAATCTGTCACTCAAACACTTGTATTTAATGTACATCCTCTGATTGTTTGAAGATTTGAGGAAGAGGCAGAAGAGATGAGTGGCAAGAGGCTTCAAAGACGTTTGATCTTGCCTCACCTCAGGTGAAAACAATGTTTTGAATTTCATTTATTTATTCTGTTCCATGTTTGTTAAATATATATTTGGATATGTTCAGGAAAATGGTACGTCGTTCCTGGATAAACTTTGGCATCGCTGTCATTTTGAAACATTGAGTAAAACATGCCTTGGATTTTAAAAAAAAGATGTGTAAAAGGAATGAAATGTTGACTTCAGTCAACAAACAAACATTGTACGAAAAAAGAAAAAAAAACCGGGCACACCCTGGACCAGTCAGCGATGCAAATGATGCACCTTAAAGCCATCAGGTGTGAGATTTGACAGAAAATAATGAGAACCGCTGAATCTTTTATAAGGTTAACACTCACATTTCCCAGTCAGCTGTCACACAAGAAAGACTTTAGCGCATTCACGCTGGAGAAATATACCTTTATTGGCTCATTAAAGCTGACAGGGGGTTCGGGACCGCCAGCACTCAGGCTCGGGACCGCCGGTGCGCCACCCCGTTTTGTGTCAGTAATTTGCAGAGGAGATACACCTACCTTGAAAAAAAAGAAGGGGGGAAATTATGAAGAGAGCAAGAATGAGAGAGTGAAATGGCAGAAGCTGGTGGGGCGAGTGCTGAAAGATGGGGGTGCCAGAGGTAGGGTGGGGGGGGGGGGGGGTGTAAGGAAGGGCCTTGGGGGAGGGTGGAAAGATCGCTAGCACGCCAGGAGTCTGATTCTCTCCTAATTGGAAGCATTGGGCATTGTCAACTGAGGATTTTCAGTCGCTCGCTGACAGGTAGAGTCGTCAGGATGATAGCCCACTTGTCAGCGCAAAACACCAATAAAAACAAACCACTTTTGATTTAATTGGAGGCCTAGCCGTAGTGGGCTAGGACTGAACGGGTTGGGGGTTGTGGATTGCTTCAGGGAAAAAAACGGCATGTGCGAGTGTGTGTATCGAAGGGTTGTTTGACAAAGAAATCATCACTTTGTGTAAAACCACCCGGAGCAGTGGCTCACATCGTCAGATAGAGGAGAGCAGGTCGTCGTTATTCTGTGTGTGTGTGTGTGTGTGTGTGTGCGGGTGGTCACTTCCCATGGTGCTGAGGTTACAGGAAACACAGAGTTTGATTTGGTCTCTAGAGGCCTAAAGGCTGTTCAGCACTCATCACTTCGAGTGTTTCTTCTCAAAAATGCACGCTCAGAGAGATATTGATATGGTGATACCTCAGAGAATGAAGCAGAAGAAGAGCTGACCCTACCTGACTTCTGCTACAACCACCTCACCAAGTACAAAAAAAAAACCTTTCTGCCTCTCATCTCTGCAGGTGGAATCACATTCTACACCACCAAACTGAAATCACGGTATTCAGCAAACTGATTTTTCTTCATGTGAAAATGCTGTATTTGTTTGCTATGCAAGGGTATAAACAAACAACTAGATACTTCGAGTGGTGAGGCTTGTTAGTTTTAATGGAGCGTGTACTGTTAATTTCGAAACGAACAGATTAGAGAGTATGGAAATTTTGACTGAGCTTTAAAATATCACATTAAAATGTACAATATCTAAAAAACTCACCCAAAACAAGGCAACTAGGTTTGCTACAGAGGTATAAACACACAGCCACTGGTGCTCATTGGATACATGAGAGGCAAATATCAGATGAAACAACAAAATATTCAAGGCACTCATATGGTTAACTGTAAAAATCCTTTAAATAAGTCATTAAAACATCAAAAGTGTTGATAAACCTGTTTCTGCCTTCTTCAGGATCCACATCCATTGTTCACACAAGCATTCTTTAATGCGTTGATCAACACTTTTAATGTTTTAATGACTTAGCCCAGGCTTTTTACGCTTAACCACGCGAGCGCCTTGGAATATTTTGTTGTTTCCTCTAAAAAAACTTGATTAGTAAAGACCAAAGAAAGAACTACTTACAAATTGCACATAAACTCAAGGTGAAGACTCCTGACTTCTATCACTCACTATCCTCCCTCCATGTCCAAGTTCATCAATAGGTCAGTGGTTTATAACTCTTGACGGACTTCAAAGAAGACATCTGCTAAGAAGGAGATAAAAATAGTGTTGAGGAGCCAACAAAGAGGCAGAGGAGCTTGTCGGCTATACATCACCTTGGTTCCATCTATAGCTTTTAAATCTCCATTTTCACATTGTATATGTCTTCTAAACAAAATCTTTTAACTCATTTTCATTGGATCAGAATAATTTGAAAATATATATGCAACCATTCAAACCATCGGGGGTCAGTAAGATACATTTAATAGTAAACAAAAAAAATACTTTTATTGCACAAGAATGCATTAACTTAATCAAAAGTGACAGTAAAGACATTTATAATATTAAAAAGATATCTATTAAAAAATCTGTTCTATTGAACTTTCTCTGAAGACTGGAGTAATGATGCTGAAAATTTATATATACTGTATATACTGTATATATTACAATATTTATATATATATGTAATATATATATTACATTTGATATAGAATAGTCAATAAATACTGCATTAACTTGTTGCTTGTTCCTCTCGAAAAATAATCATAATCACTTATAATTGCTGCCTCTTTGCGCTGCGGCCAGTTCTTTTTTTAAGGCCAAGTAAATGTAGAGTAGGGACAGAGCCAAGGTGGTTTTTCATTAAGGGTTCAGAGTTCAATGTTAGACCATTGCACAGCCATTACAGAATAATGGGGTGGGTGGGCATTGCTGTGGCTGGTGGTCCCATCCAGCTGCCACTGGGAGACACACACAAGCTGTTGGACAGAGGTAAAAATGCCCCATATACCCCGGACTCCAGGGGGTGTCAGAGTGCACTGCCCCTCATCCTTATCCCCTCTGTCAGGGCATTTGGGAGGGTTTTCACAAGTCGATAAATCATTGTTAAATGTTATTATGAAGCCATTGGGGAAACTGGCAGGAAACAGGAGTGACATAGGGAATGTAGGCGTGAAGGTGGTCTGGTCAGCCTGCCAAAGACACAGGGAAGTGGTCGGAGTTAGTGCAGACCTATTTTACATTTATATGGAGCTCATTCCCAGTCAGCATTGTGGATGCATAATTGTGACTTTGACAATCTCTCGGTCATTGAACATGACACATGCTCATGAAGATGACATGATGGTTGTACGAACGGCCTGTCTTGTTATCATAATGATGTATTTTGGTACTAATGCACGCAGTGCATCATCCACATGCCAAAGTCCTCAAATTTAATCTGGTTTATATCTTATCCGATGTGCAGGTAATATGCGAGGTCAGAACGTCATAATTATCACACCTGTCATTGTTAGGACTGGTTCCCAGAGCCCCCCTCACCAGTACACCCACCCCCTACTGTGACTTTTATTGCTTCATTAGTGAACGCCACATGTTTTAGAGCACATTCTCCTTTCACTCACCAAGCAGAGATGATCACTGTGATCTACAGAGTGGGAACAGAGACCATAAAGAAGCACCCGGAGTCTCTTCTCAGCAGCATCCAAGATCAACTTCTCTACCTTGAAATAAAAATCACTTAATTAAAATGAGATTGCTGATAAATATATAAAAGCAAGTGTGAAAGATCAGCTAAATGTGCTACTTTCATTTATAATTTAAAAAAAAATTCACTATATCAACTTTGACCTAATTGTTTTACATAATTAAGTTGAAATACATTTGAAATAATTGTATACATTTCTATCAGAGGTGGACAAAGTACACAACTTCATTACTTGAGTGAAAGTACAGAAACTACTGGTCAAATATTACTTTCATTTCCAACCAAAATGCAACCCCTGCGACTAAAATCATCCCCTGACTGACGTTACTACTTTCAAGGACCTTGACAGAAATGTAGTGGAGTAAAAAGTACGATATTTGTCTTTCAAATGTAGCATTAAAGTAAAAAGTTTCCAGAAAAACTAATACTCAAGGAAAGAACAGATACTCAAAAAAGTGTACTTAAGTACAGTACTCAAGTAAATGTACTTTGTTACTGTACACCTCTGATTTCTCTCTCTCTCTATATATATATACAGTATACATTTATTTCTGAAGATTCATGTGACACTGAAGACTGGAGTTCAGAAAACTGAATGTTTTTGGCAGCTAGAATCATATTTCATTCAGCATATTCAGTAGCCGTTACTGAATATATGCTGAATGAAATATGATTCTAGCTGCCAAAAACATTATTATGTACATATCCATACAAGATACCATATGAAGTGAAAAAAAATATAGATTTAGATCAGTTTTAAATATGCATAATGCAATTTAAGCAATCTTTAATTATTTCTCATTTTTGTATTTGTTTATACATCAATAAGTAAAGGACTATCAACGGTGTGAAACGTAACTGCTCTTCTGAACTGTACAGGTATTTGTGGATTTTCACACATTCTATATGTGTGTGTGCATACATGTGAAAGAAAGAGCGCGAGACAGAGGTATGAGGGGTGTGGGGTGCTGAGAATAAGACCCCAGCAAATGCTCATTAGAGTTGACCTTGGCACCAGGAGCATGCGTTTGATGGATCGGGTACAGGGCCAAACAAGCCCCCGGGGAGCCATGATCTTATCTCTTATTGTACACACACCTCCCTCCTACTGACCCTATCCCTGAGCACTCGCACTGCTCTCCTCTCCACGCATCACAGGCAGAATAAATCTGTGCTTGACAGAGAGAGAGAGAGAGAGAGAGAGAGAGAGAAACAGTGTCAAGGCATGGAGAGGAAAAGAAGATGGAGGCGAGAAAGAGAGAAAAACACACAGAGGCCCTGAAAAACCAATAGCTCACTGAGGTGTCATTAACCACACAAGTCAGCTGTACTTCTTCAGTCGAGGCGGTGCTTCCCTGAGCCGAGGAGATGGTAGGCCGCAAGAAAGGGATTGGGAAGAGGGCGGAGGAGAATTGAGGAACAGAGCAAAATATGGAGATCAGCCTAGTGGAAAAACAGCTGATGAGTCTTCATTGCAATGAGTCTTTAGTCCTGTGGGACATGAAGGGAAGTTAGTTCCCAGAGCTTCAGCCATCCCTCTGTTCTTCCTCTCCTGTCGCAGCGCTCAAAATCTTCCCCTGTAACTTGTAGGCAGGGGACAGGCATGAGGCAATCAATACCTGCAGGAAGGTAAAATCTAGCAACCACTATTCACATGGGCTTCTCCCACAGCCACTCACAGAGATCTTTTATTCCTTTTTACTGTACCTGAAAGAGATGGAGCTCCTATGGGCTTCTGATGGAACAGGAGAGGAAAACGACTCTTTTAAGCATTTTATCTCAGATGAGCCACAACCCGAGAGTGTGAGCTAAAAAAAAAAAAACGAGTAATGGTCTGTGGTGGACTGCTGAGACTGGAATGGAAGAGGAGGCTTATGATGGCTATAAGCATTCATAACGTGATGCTATGGAAGATAGAAGTGCTTTCAGTGCTTCCCCTTGAAAGTGAATTCTCCTGAAAAATAAAGTTTGATACGATTATCTTCAACAAGCACTGTAAAGGGTTTTAGAAGCTCATTTTATAACTATAATTTTACATACACTGCCATTCAACAGTTACATTTCTTTTTTAAAGTAATACTTTTATTCAGCAAGGAGGCATTCAATTGATCAAAAGTGTGTAATGATAATAAAATAATAATAATAATTCATTACATTTATACTGCGCTTTTTCTCTGCACTCAAAACGCTTAGATACATAAATAAAAGATAAAAGATTTCTATGCAACACAATTGTTTACATCATTGATGATCAGAAATATTTCTTGAGCACCAATTAGCATATTAGAATGATCCTGAAATCCTATCAGTCAGTAGGATTTTAAATCCAATTAGAAATCCTACTGACTCCAAACTTTTGAATGGATAATGTATAATTAAAAAAAAAAAAAAAAAGCATCCATAATTCTAGCTGATAAAAATTACAATACATTCACACATTAAACACAAAACAATTGCTCTGATGATGATTCAATCCAGTTATAATACTACATCAAATGCATCATGAAATATTAAATTTGGTCACTATGTCCAGTTATATTATATTCGGTTTCGATATGATCATATTGTACTTATTTTCAGAAGATATGCAGTGTTGTTTTCCAGTACAATATCTACAAATCTTCAAAACAAGGTACATTTACTGTCTGAAAGAGAATATGTTCAGGAATATATCTTGAATTAAATTGATTTATTTTATAACGTAAAAAAAAAAAAAAAAAACTATTATTACATCTTCATGAACAACTGTTCCATCTAACGTGTACTCGCTGAACATAAATCCGTTTTTTTTTTTTTTTAAGATAATTATAAATTGTGATGCACTGAATCTTCATTGTTAGAACGATGTGTTGAGGTACATTGCTGCATTTTTATCTCTTGTCACAAGTATACCTATATGACAGATGTTTGTTATGCATACGTATGTGTCTGAGGTTATTATTTCTGCTTTTAGAGCCATTTACCCAACATACTGAATGATTTTTGGTTCGGGACAGGTCGGATGGGTGAGCTGGACCATTAAAGCAGTTCTCTGAGCAGACGGAGAGAGACACACAGATGCCAAGCCCAGGTTATCACACTGATGGAGTGTGCCAGCTGCTGGCCTGAGGTCAGTGACTCCTTTGAGAGCTGTGTGAACGTCATTGAGAAATGTATTTTCTTTGTTTAAGTGGCACTGATCATTTTAAACATTGGCTACTTCACCGTTTGGTCTTAAATGCCTTTTCAAGTCAAGTAAATGAACCAAAATACACATATTTTCGTGGTCGTTTGACACATGGTGTGAAAAGGACAGAATTAGCTTCCCAGAGGTAAGATGAATCCCCCCCCCCCCCCCCCCCCCCCCCCCGTCCTAAGTTGCTGTCTCTCAGTCTTCTCCTGTCTGCTTCTTAACAACTGGGTGGGCTTGATGTCTTATCTCTGATATTTCTCCACTCTGGGCTCATTTCTGACAGTTGGGGATGGATACACAGCAAGAATGTTGCTGTAATTGCATCTGGTTGCGTCATGAAAAAGTAATAATGCACTGTCAAGGACGTCAAGGTGTCAGCGTTCAGCGGAACTGATAAGTTGTCGGAGGCCGTGAAAGTAAAGCCCCTTTCCAGAGCCAAGCCACCGGTGGGCTGCGGTAAGTTACGAGGAGGGAATTTAACCTGAAGGACATTTGCCAATTACCCATCTCTTTGTTTAATTGGAGGAGAGGTGGCATGGATGCAGAAATGCTTGTTTAAAAAAAAGGCATTGTGAATCACAATGCCAGAATTCCTGGCTGCTATACGAGACTGTATGGTTTCCTTCAGTGGGGTTATATTTAGTCAGAGGCGAAATGCAGAGAAGAATTGACTTAAGAAGTGAAATAACAGAACAGATTAATAGAAACAAGTCAGACGCTAGGGCATCAGTCACAAAAAAGGATTTGTAGAGACATATGTACTTCTGATTGCAGTAGTGATTTATGTATAGACCTTAGTCAGGGTAGCACCATATTTAATGTTTGAAATGAATGAAAATGAGATTGTGAGGGATGGATTGCCTTCAATGGACTGTACTGTTGTTTAACAACATGCCAACTGTTCTGCTGATGAAACATCTTTTCAGAAAAATGTCAGTTGACAAAACCTCCATAAAACAGTTTTGAAAGTTGTGAGTTTTGAAAATGACTTTTATACTTTTATACAGTGCATTGTAAAGTCTGTAATTCTCATCTGTCAAGTCTCATTCTCATCTGCATAAAACTGATATCAAATTGAATCAAGGTGTGTATGTGTTAATATACAATATACCACAATAATTACTGTTATACTTGTTTTTCTTCATACAGTAGGTCAAATGCCATCACTGGGAAAAAAGGCAAAGTGTTAAAGGGATAGTTTACCCAAAAATGAAAATCTTCATGGTTTCCAAAAACCATAATTGCAATTGATTATTTCTTCTGTGAAATAGTGAAATGGAGGCATTTTCATAAGTCAGTGATCTGAATTTGAGAATCAGTCAGTCGAATTCATGAACAAATCGATCAGAAACACTGTGTTAACTGGATCAACTGATTTATTGAAAAGGAGTCATATGGACCACTTTCATAATACTTTTCTGGTGCTGTTAAATCATTTTGAAGCTTGACAGCCTCAGTCCCTAGATATCTTAATATCCTTCTAGATTCTCATTCTTAATTAACTTTTCTTTTGGAATCTTAATTTTTTAAGGCCCTATATAGTTCAGTCCCATAGATATGGGGATCTCAAAGCAGCTCCATGTTCAAATTGTTACAATTTTACTCACTGCCAATGATCGAAAACCAAATGTGGTTCACTTGGCACACAGCTGATACTTATTGCATTTAAACAGGAATGTCTGAAGAATAAATGTTTAAACTAGAAATGTATCTTTTTTTCCCTCTATCAAAAGAGTTGCATAAAACATAACTCTGAGTACCAAGTTGTACCAACGTACCAAATCTAGAAGGATATCTTGAATACTTTTAGAGTTACAGGCATGACAACTTTGGAAAAGGAATATTTATGGCACTCAGACAGGTATGTTCTATGCAATTGTGTTGATAGAAAAACATGAGATACATTTCTAGTTTCAACATAATTTTATTCCTCAGATATTCCTCTTCAAAAGAAGAAAAGCCAATTCACTCATGGAGCCACATTAACATGTCCATATCTCTGGGGTTGCATGGAGGGTCTTTAAAATGAAGATACCAAAAGGAAAGAACCAGAACCTAAAAGGATATGAAGGTATATTTAATACTTCTTGAGTTACAGGCATGCAAACTTGAGTAAAAAATGCTTTTTGCCATTTTTGTTGGCATGATGAAAACAAATAATGAAACAAAGATTGCAAACGTCAACAGAATTTACTAATAGACCATCCAATCTCTGTGTAAAAATTAAATAATGATGCTGCCATCTTTCTAAAGTCATTTTTACACCCCTGTAAATTGGCTCCAAAAAGTGTCATTTTGACCCCCCTCTACAAAATAGTGGATTAATCAGTAAATATACATCTGTAACATTTAATATTTTGGCTTTCATCACTATTTATGTTTGTCTTTGTACAGAAAAAATATTAACAAAATCCAAAAAATATATCCGGGGATGTTTACGAAATTTGGTTCATTTGACACGGAATGACCGTGCTAGCTTAGTTCCTGTGCTACTTCATTTGATACATTTATATTGTACAGCACAGTACTGGATTTAGACTAGAGTGAAGCAATTCAACACCGCCAAAAAAAAAAAAAAAAAAAAAAAAAATACCAGAAAGATTTTACAGGCTGTTTATACTAGTCTAGCCAATCAACCAGCACTACTGTTAAAAAAATTCAGTAATTCTATTAGTAATAATATTAATACTTTAATTTAAATAAAATAATTGTATTAATTGAATTTTCTATTCATTATCATGGTTTCCACAAAGATAATAAGCAGCTAAACTGTTTTCAACATTGATAATGTTCCTTGAGCACCGAATCAGAATTCAGATTCAGGTTCTGCCATCACAGAAATATATTACATTTCAAAATATATTAAAATCGGAAACAGTTATCTTAAATTGTAATAATATTTAACAATATTAAGTTTGTACTGTATTTTTGATCAAATAAATGCAGAGTTGGTGAGCATAAGAGACTTCTATCAAAAATATGACAAAATTTTATCAACCCCAAACTGTTGGAACTGTAGTCTAGTTTTGCTGGTTCAGTAATATAAAAACACACCAGCATCCACAACATAACCTGTTGACCAGCCTTGTTTTTTTGTTTGATTGATTACTTTAGAAATGCATTCCTCCTCAGTTCACCTCCAGATTTTATTGCAATTAGGCCCAATACACGTTCCATCTCCAAAGTTAAAGGGATAGTTCCCAAAAACCTCTGTCATCATTTACTCACCCTCAAATTGTTCCAAACCTGTGTGAATTTCTGTCTTCTGTTGAACATAAAAGAAGATATTCAGCAGAGTGTCGGCAACCAAACAGATGATTGTTGATTCCAAACTTTGACTTTCATAGTATGGGGGAAAAAATACGGAAGTCAATGCATCAACTGTTTGGTTACTGACATTCTTCAAAATATCTTCTTTTGTGTTCAACAGAAGAAAGAAATTCACACAGGTTTGGAACAATTTGAGTAAATGATGACAGAATTTTCATTTTTGGGTGAACTATCCCTTCAAACAGATTCTGCAAAAGAAGAAAAGAGATAAGGGCAAAAAGGCTGAAGGCTTTAAAAAAGAGATTATTTGGGCAAAAAGCCCATGGATTGATTCTATTGTATTTTAATAATGTGTCTATGGACTCACTTAGACATGCAAAGAGAGAGAGAGAATCACCAGGATTGACTCCTCATAAGGAATCAATGTTTGAAGAGTGAAAGCCAGGGGGCAAAGTTCCCATTAGTTCCCAGAGTAGTGAAAGAACGCGTTAATCAGTTCTCACATCATTATCATGTCGACTGCTCATCTCCCTTCTCTCTTAACCCGTCACTCCATCTTCTCACCACCTTATTCCCTTTCTTCCGCTTGTGTACGTTTCGGATTGTTCCAGCGTTTGAGATTAGCTGACCTTATGGTCACTAGGGTGGTTTCAGACATGCACACATTGGCAAACAAAAGCATACACTTTTTCTCCCGCTTTCTCTCTCCCTTTGGATGCTCCCGAGCAAACAGTAACGTGACCCTGATGGTTTACGCCTCGGGGCTTTCTGCTGCCCCTGTGTGGCAGAGATCATCCCCAACTCTCTCAATGAACTCACAAAGGCCTCAGTGTCCCACGAAACACGCTGCCACTCCCCTCAGTGGCTTTAAGGAACTCAGAGAGGGCCTGTGTGCGCATCCACGGTCCCCATAAGGCTCTGTGTAATTAAGTGCATATGCTCGTTAGCAGCCCGTCCTTCTCTGGATTCCCTCAACTTTGCATATACCTCTCTCTATATATCCCCCATCCCTCCTCCTTTCCCCGTGGTTTGTCAGATGAAGTGATTGCTTCTCTCTCCCACCCCCTCAGTGGTATTTAGCTATTCTCATTTGCATGTACATGCCCTTGCTGTGCGGCCGGCGAGCCGCTGAGATTGATCAACAACGCAGCAGCATGTTTTATTACATGTCAGTCGGAGGCAGGAACCAGACGCAATGGGCACATACACCAACGCACACACACTCATGCATGTGCATAACTAGGTATGTGTGCAATGTAAACTGTCCATCTTTGTGGACACGTACACATACTGGCACAAGCGGATCTGATTTAAAGTGCATCCATTTAAAGTTCAGCCAAAAATGAAAAATCTGTCATCATTTACTCACCATCGTGCCATTCTACAGAACACATATTTTGAAAAATGTCTCTGTGTTTGTTTTGAACCCAATTGACTTTTGTCGAACGGACAAAAAAAATTTCAGACAGAAAGACAACCAGGTTTGAAAGGACATTTTTGGCACTCTATACACTAAACATGTCAGTTACACTTTATTTTAATGTGTCCCGTTACACTGTTATTATACATTTACGTACGGAGTAATATTATTAACTAATGCACTTACTATAGGGTTAGGGTAGGATTAGGGTTTGGTTTAGGGTTAGTTGCATGTAATTATGCCTAATTAATAGTTATTCCTATAGCAAATACATGTAACGTGTAACAAGCATACATTACAATAAAGTGCTACCAATATGTCTAACACACACAGTCAAGGTAAGAATCACCTTTCTTTTGCGTTTGTATTTTCTGGACGTGAGCATACGCATCATTCCGCATCCGCTGTAAGGATCCAATCCAGTCTAGCTGACTCAATAATTTGCAATCTGCCCGGAAAAACCATCGAATAAACCCACAAATGGTGCCCTGAGTTTCTATGAAACTTCAAATCGAGTTTCTTTTTCTGAAGAAACTGTTTTTTAAGACTTTGGCAGAGCTGAATCTGCCGTTTCCTCGGCTTGCGTGCCTGATAGATATTAATATGCGCAAACGGTGGATGCAGTACAAAACGCTGGTAATGAAGTGAAGAGCTTTGGGCTCTTGTGGAGCTTAAGAGCAGGCGTGGGGGAGCCAGCACATGGTTAGCCATATGCCTCTGAGCAGTTAGCAGGCTCCACTGGGAGGCCTCGGGGAGCGCTCGCTTGCTTTCCTTTCCTCTTATATTTTTAGAGACACGCTTTTGCTCTGATTCAGTCCACTTAAATGTATGAGCTGCCCTTCAACCTGATTTTACACCATGTTCGGGTCTGATTAGTGAGTGCCGGTAAGCAGGTCTAAGAGTAGTCGGAGTGGCCTCTGATAATGAAGGGTTAGCAGCTCTGTTAGCTTTCCAGACTGGATGACATGATGTGAGGGAGCGAGAGGTCATGATCAGGAGATGTTTTTTTGTTCTTGCCTATGCAGGTGCTCTGGTTCACTATGTGTGGTCTAAAGCCCCAGTTTTGCTTCGGGACACAGGTTTTACATTTGGCATCTTGTAAAGATCCAACACAATATCTAATGATTGATATACAAAATAAAAGAGATATTTGCTTTTAGTCGCATTGTTGTTTTTCATGGTTTGTTTTTCTAAAATACATGAGTGCCAAATCTATCTATCTATCTATCTATCTATCTATCTATCTATCTATCTATCTATATAAAAAAAATGTATCACAATTTTTTACATTTGTATTAAAAAATGTCCTGTATGATAGCTACAAAATCATAAACATTTTTGCTTAAAAATGGCATATGATGTAAAAATTAATGATTGGTTAGCCATTTTCAAGCAATTCTAACTGATGATGACAAGACAACAATTTGCACACAAAAAAACACTACAGGATCAATTGACCCAACTAATCAAGATCCATCCGCAGGCCCAAAACTCTCTTAAACTGGTCCCGGGTCACTGGGTCATCCTTACTGTTTAGCCCTGCCTAAATCAAAACAGACCTGTGACACATTTTTGCCTTATGACTCACGACCCACCAGTTGAGAGCCGCTGGTTAATAAAGTACATTACAAGAGAAACAGAGAAAGCAAGTGAGAGAATCACTCACTGAGGGCTCTGCTTGTTTCAGAGACATCTGGATGGAGAGATCTGTTGTTCTATAGAGAGAGAGAGAGAGAAAGAAAGAAAGAAAGAAAGAAAGAAAGAAAGAAAGAAAGAAAGAAAGAAAGAAAGAAAGAAAGAAAGAAAGAAAGAAAGAAAGAAAGAAAGAAAGAAAGAAAGGAGGGAGGAAGCGAGAGGGATTGTTCTCTCTTAGATCTCATTGTAGCCCACCAGCCTGGCTGAATCTCTGCAGTCCCCGAGGAGAGAGTGCGAGTAATCCGGGCTCTGCCTTCTCCTTACACAAACGCCAGGATCAGCGCTCCTCGCACAAGTAATTAGAAGATAATGGGCAGTAATGCGGCCCGATCTGTCCCCATTATCTCCTGGCACTGCCAGCACAGCGCCATCTGGTGCCTGATCTGGACACAGCAGATCCTGAAAACAGAGCCTGGCATTAACTTAATCCAACCACACCTTTCGTTTATTCATAAACCCTTGGAGGTCTGTGTGCGCGTGAGGAGACAAAACATAATTAAAGAAGATGGTCTTGCTGGCAGCAAATTTGTATGTGTGTGTGTGTGTCTACCAGAGAACAATAATTAAAAGGATATCCCTATTAGATGACTTATGTGTATGTGTGTGTGCAACTAAGTGTGTTGTCATATGTTTTGCTTCATTTAATTTAGTGACTAAAAGGAGCCAAGAAAGATTTTGGTTTCTTTCGGTTGTTTCAAAATATTTGGCAGTGTATGAGCGACAATAATGTAACCCATGTCCCTGATTAACAGTCTGCCCAGTGCCAAGCTTAATAATTCCCTGCATTTAATAAATAACTGCATCATTGTGTCAATTAATGTCTGAAAGCCTCTGTTTTGGTAACATATTCCATGCTTAGTCAATCATCTTTGTTGGTTTAACTACCTCATGAATAAATCTCCTTCAAGCATTTATACAAAATCTAAGTTCAACACTACAAATATGCAGTTTAATATGCAAAACAATTTATGCTGGTTAAATTGGTGTCCATACATAGTTGGATCATGCTATAAAACAGGTGCTAATTTCAATTTAAAAAAGTGATTTTAAACACTCTAACAGGTAAATAAATGTGTTTAAGTGTAAAAAAGGTAATGGTTGAGGTAACAGGGCTGACAGATCCATCGTTTAATTTGACATGAGTCAAAGTTCATTACTTTAAAATGGGAAACCTATATATATACTAATACCATAATATAGCATTATGCTTTAAATATAGCATATATAAATATAACAAAGACACATTGAAAACACAGGGTTGAGGATAGAGCAAAAAAGGCTTTGTGTCAAAAGTGAAAAATACAAATTTAAATTAAGTTACCAGATGTATTTTACAACATCAGACAAAACATACTAAAAGTTGGCATCATCAATACATTTTGCAAGTAATTTATACACAAGGTACCCAAATAGCACCCATTTAGTAGAATGACCCAGCATTTGGGATCGTATATCTGAGTTTGCTCTGAGATAAATATATCGGTGTGTGGTTCTCCAGTGGCTGCTCTGGGCATTGATGTTTACCCCACACCTGAAGCACACCTCTCCCCTTACTGCCAGGTCAGGTGTCTGTTTCTGCACCCAGAGCTGCTGAATGCCAACACACATGTCTACGCTTACACCAAAACTGGCAGCGCTTTTAAAACCGGATACACAGATCCTTATCCTTTAGCCGTTCCTTCCTAGACATGTTTATTCATTTATAATGTTTGGTCTTTCTGTGTTTTCTAGGTATTACAGGGCTAATGACATTGTTCATTTGTTTATATCTCACACACATGAATGAAATCCCACGCATATACTCGCACACCGACTGACTTCAACTTGATGGTGACCCCTCCCCTTACTGATCTATAATAAAACAGATGATATGCAAATATAAACATAAACACCACAAATCAACACAAACTCGCACTGTTTTCCACCGCATCTCCCTCCCACACTCCGTCTCTCCGTTCCACTAATTTGCTCTTGCAGCAAACCTGTCTCTTTATTGAGATGCTAACTCCCTTTATGAGCACCTAATCCTGTAGCACGGGGGATAATTTATAGGGCATTTACATGAGGAAGGCCAGCTAATTGGGAGCATGTGTCTGAGTAAGCCCGTACGACGCCCCTGCACTACAAATGAGCTTCTGCCTGCTCTGACATCATCTCTCTGCATCTTAATATCATTTACCTTCTTAAACTTCCCTCCATGCTATCATGCATTTCACCTGCCTCTATAAAGTGCATTGTAAGCGCTTTCCGAGGCATTGTTGGGGTTGAAATCCAAGCGCATCTCCTGAAGTCGGTTGGTCTGGTCCGCTACTGATGTAGCGGACAGGTTGCCGGCTGACCTAGTTTGCGAAGTGTGCGTTTGTTTATGCTTCCGTGCTCATTTTCTCTCTCTGACCCCAAAAGGTGGTCCGAAATGATTCACCGCCGGACAAAAGAAGAATAAGGGGGCCGAACGCTGCGTTCGGGATTGAATAATCTTCAGGTAGCAGCCGAAGTCATGATTAGCCGTGATGTACGGCCACTTTAACCGAATGGCGCCGAGGCTCAGAAGCCCCCTCCCATTTGATTGAACACGTCCCCGCTCCTCACACAGCTGTCACCTTTGGCTAAGTGCCACACGCGAGGCTGGAAAAGTCCGTCTGAGAGATGTGCCACTACACCTCTCAAGGGCTGACCCCTGACCCCCATGGCCGACGGGGGAAGTGTCCGGGTCGCCCTCCGCCGGCTAAGTGGCCCTTTATGTGCCGGCGATTTCACCTGACCTGTGACTCTCCTGCTCAGTTTCAACAGCATCCTGCACCGCTCTAAAAACCAACCCAACCTCCTTCCTCGGCTCTTTCTCATTTACATCAGCTCGTTTTTTATAGCTTCACGGTTATATATTGGGCTTTGTCTGGCTGTGCGTGTACCTGCACTGGTCCCAGCTGCTGCTCATTAATAACCTGGCCTGCCGCAGACGCAGAGAGAGAGAAATGGGAGAGCTACTTACCATCCCGGTAAAACACTCAGACACTGCAAGCACAATGGAGCGGATAGTCTATAACACAAAAAGAAAGCAAGGCGGTTATTGTGATATATGTATTAAACAGAAAGTCCTTCTCAGTGTTTTGACCTGGCCTGTGGACAGTGTAGGTGAAACTGAGTGTCCTAATGAGATGGCTTCTATTGTAGGACGAGGAGAAAGGCGTAGGGCCTGAAATCTGTTACCCCGATCGCTGCTTAGGGAGCCAGAGGGGAATTAAAAGCATGGAAAAGGGATTTCTTTAGCACGCCTCATCAAAAGGGAATTAGCACGCTTCGGGAGGGGTGGCAGGAGTAGGCGACACAATGAAGGGATAAAGAGGGAAACAGCAGGATGAGCTGGTGTTCCACCTCTCAAGATTAGGCCAGCTTAAAGATTGAAAACATTGAGCCTGAACACCTTTGACAATGTAGTTTTTGTAAACTTTTTGCCATACTGGCTAATGGAGGATAAATTGGGAGAATTATTTGGCCTAAATATTTCATCCTGGCCATGAAAGTTTTATTTTGCAGTCTTTTAATACAAAATATTTTTGTACAAATGACAATGGAATTATATACCTGTTTCCCCTAAGATTTCATTTCTGATCATCACAGTCTATATGAAATGAGTCCGTCTCTTTGTAAAACTGCACCTGTTACAAAAGCATTAAATATCAGATAAACTATTTATTTCAATGGCACAACATTTTCCACTAAAATGGTAACTTTGCTTTAGTTGTTGATTTAAATCATGCATATTTACATAAAAAATAGTCAGAATAAATACATTTTTACTTAAACCATGTAGTATGTTGCACTTATTTAATGAAATTACCAAAAAGCTGGTGATTTTCTCTGATGCCACTTTTTATTCATTTGTTGCTTGGCGAGTGTCAATTTTGCTTGTTTGAAAAAAAGAGAGAAAATTGTACATTACATCATACTCAGTGATGCAGTCTAACTTTTAGGCATGTTTACAGCAGTGAAAGAATATTTGACTGAATTAAATGAACTACAACAGTAAAACATGAGTGCATAAGCTATTTACATTTTTTGACATTGTCACTCATTGTTTTAATAATTCGCCTTTACATCCGCGAACAGTCTAAAATGTATGAATATGTCAAGCTAAGTGTTCCCCCTTTAGCAACATGAGCCTATAATTTCAGGGCTTAATTTCTCTCGCAAATAAAGTTTTCTCTTTAAGTGCTGAGAGAGTCGAACCCTTCAGTGTAACGGGAGTGGGAATCGAAAACCAGAAGTTTAAAGCAGCTCCTGAGATCCGCCTCAGGCATCTCAATTCGACTTGAGGTGTTACATCACCAACAAAACCTTCGATTTCTCTCCCCACACACCTCTCCCTCTTTATTTTCCCCTCTTTTTGTAACTCAACATGGCGCCTCTGTCTGATTTGATGAAGTGAGCTTTGAGGCATCCGGCGCAAGACGTGCAACAAGCAGCAAACAGCGTGTAAACTAATGTCAACAGAAGCCCTCGCCGCCACTCCTCACCTTCACACTGATGAAACACGCTGAAACTGCACCTAGACTAAACAGACAAGCTCTGCTATGTTTTGCGGTTCGTCGTCTTCTTCGTGAGGGTACGGTCATGGTTTTGGTGGTGTTTTCACGACTAAAGAGGAGTTATATTGAGACATTGTGCATCCCAAGAGTCTGACTTGACTTGTTTTTTATTTGTTGTGCGTAGTGACACATCACAGAGGTCTTTGGTGTGTCAAAGAAATCCGCTCACAAGTCAGCTCAGTGCGCACTTGCTTATTCCAAGGCTCCAGACTAAAAGAAAATGACAAGCGAGCCATTGGCTCCAAAAAATTGAACTTTTAGGAGCCACATTTCTTTACTTTACTGAATTGCTGTATAAAGATGGTTGTTCAGTTAATTGAGTTCATAGCTTAGCTTTTAACAGTTGTATTTAGAATACAGTTTTGTTCCAAATTCATGCTGTCACTAGTGATCCTGAATGTATTTTACCTGTATTTTAATATTTACCTGCTTGAAAAAAAGTCAAATGTTAAACATGTCATACATCTTACAGTCTTACTCTTAATTGATGATAAGTTCCCCTTTTACAATCAATCAACCTTGCAATTAGACTTCATTATGCTAAACATTAACCACCAATTTTTAAGCAATGAACATTAATTGTATTTAAATATTGATATTTCACATGTTGTCATATAAACAGTTAGTAAACACATTGCAAACCAGTTCCAAGTTCATTTCAAATCGGACATAGCCTACTCTTCAAAACAATTCGCGCTTCAGTGGCTCAGTAAACAATTCACAAGCAAGTCTGAAGCCATTTTGTATATCTTTTCATTTAAAAGAACCGAGTCATTTGTTCATGAATCGGACATCGCAGCTCACGCTGTGTTCGCTGTTGCAAGAGGAACTCTGTTGTGCACTTTAAAGATGTAGATAATGAATTCATTAAATTAAATTAGAGATTAAATAAATAAGCCACCTCACAAGATGATATCTGACGAAAACACATATTCACAAGTGCATGTGCAAATGTTTTCTATGAACAATGAATTCAAACCATAATGCCCATTTTATGAACAAATGACTCTTTAATGGCTAGATTTTAAATTATTGTCACAAATGTTTTTTTGAAACCATTTATTTAGTGTATGGAGCCCTGTTATCTGAACCAATGCTTCCGCTCAGGCTAAAATGAGGCTAAAATCCTGCTATTGATATAAATGTGTTTTTAATTGTTTGTACTTGCACAATGTTACATGCACTCTGCATTAGTTATTCCCACTGGATATATTTGGAGTTTTTTTTCTCCACCCCCCTTTTCTCTACTCCAGTAGAGCAGTACATCTTTCTCTCGTCCCCTGCTTTGCCCTGACCAGAACATGCAGTATTGTGTCTTAATCAGTTCTAGGCTAATTCCGACCTAGCAAAGTCGCATTCCTCAACATGTCCAGCTACGTGTCCCCACGCACCTCCTCCCAATCCATGTCCCCCCAACTACACAAACTGCGAACGTCTTGTTGCTGTACTTAATACCCAGGGGCCTCCACCCCTGCAAAGGTACCACACTGTGAAACAACAAACTCCATCAGTAACCAGCACACTCTACTGTACGGCCGCCCCACCCCGCTCACGTAGATTCATCTCGTCTCCTCGCGCCCAGCCCTGATCATCAGCGGTCTGCATTACGGTGATTTATCGCTTCCCGCGCTGCGGAACGGCAATAGATCACGCAAGCGGCGGGGGGCCTGGGGAGGTAGAGCGGGAACATGGGACGCAAGGGCCTGCAGAAAAACCCACCTATGATGAAGTGCTCTGAAACAAACAGCAGCGCCCGGTAGTCACTCTATCAGAGCAGGCATTCTACGCACCCTTAATGCAGCTTCATTTCGCACGCCTCCGTTTTGTATGCCACTATGTTTTGTTGACCTGTGGTTTCTCGCACATTGTAATCTTTAAATATTGAATATGCATTCTATTTAAAGTATTGCAGGATAATGTCTGTTTCTCCTGTATCTCTGGTTCCTTTTTTTCGTGTTTATTCATAAAATATTGTTTCTTCTTAATGCACAATATTGTGTTAATAGATTGTGGGAGAACTACTGTTGTCCACTGAGGCTTTCTGTACTGCATTCATTGACTTAGCGCATCTTAAACGACTCGTACAGTAATTCTGATGGATATGGAAAAACTGTGGGATTCTCGTGCCATTCTTTTTGCACACTAGTTACACAGGGTATGAGGCTATGGAAGCACATTTAGCATTGTTTGGTAAATTTTCACAGGCAAAATCCAGTCATTTTAATAGGAATCTACACGCTCAGGAATTTTGCGTGAGGGCAAAGATTTCCCCACGCAGATTTCAAAACAGCTTCAAGTTGGTCAGACAGATTCACCATGTTGACCAACAGAAAGCTGCTTGGTTTGAAAGTGACTTCTGTGCACATCACTGCCCTATTTACAATAGACCCTTTTGGCTGCAAAATTTTGCCTAAAGTTTGCGAATGGGAAAAATGTAAAGAAATAGATAAAGTTACATTGTGAGATAAAAAGTCCAATAAAATTCTAAGACATAAATTTGCACATCCAAGGAATAGCCACAATAACGAGAAATAGTAATTCACTATAAGTCACAATTTACGAGAATAGATTTTACAATGTGAAACAACAACAAAACAACTATTTAAAAAAAATAATCTGAACTAAAAACAATCTGGTACTTACAACTTATCCGATAAGTGCACCTTCTTATAAGTCACTTTGTTATGAAACCACCTGCAAAAAAACATAAATGTAACAAAGAAAGTAAAGTTTGTCAAGGTGACTACTAAGAAAGTACACTGTATAAAATTTCTAACCCTCCCAAATCAAAAATTTCAAGTGACCGATAACATCAAAATTTTTCAATTGGCCCAAGTGAAATTCTGTAAATTATAAAATTAAATGTACAGATTTTAACTTGGGCCAATTGAAATTTACAGAATTTCACTTGGGCCAATTGAAAAATTTTGATGTTATCGGTCACTTGAAATTTTTGATTTGGGAGGGTTAGAAATTTTTTACAGTGTACATGCAAAAAACATAATTGTGTAACTGAGAATGGAAAGTACACCAAAACAACAAATTCTTGGAAGTAAAAAAAAATGCTTTTATAGGCATTACAGTAAGAAAAACCACAAAGTACATGTTCTGAGAAAAAAATGGGTTGAGATAGTTTAGGAATAAAAAAACTTACCAAATTAGAACGGGATGAAGGTCTGTGCCAAGTGTTCGAATGCTGTAGGTTCAGAACAAAATCACATTTGAATACAACATCACTTTGTAAAGCCAACATACTTCAGAAAAGATAAACCTGAATTAGTAAAACTGCTGGTAGACAGAAACCTCAATGGCGCTCTCAGTGGACACCTGTTCTCTTACTCTGAGATGGAGGAGTCTTCATCCCTTTGACATGCAGTAAACTCTTATTACAGATGGGATTAGGTTATTTAAAATGCAATATGCGTATCCCATCACCGTATGGCCTGGCGAGCAAATCGCCCACCTTGCGTATGGACTGTAAATCGAGAATAAAGAGGGGACCCCACATCTGTCTCTCTCAGGGACGGGATAAAAAAAAAAAAAAGATCAGGAGAGACGAAAGATGGCAGAAACCTGTACGCATGACATGACCATTGTTAGTGTGTGCAGATGAGGCGGCTCAACTAAATTGCTAACAATGAGTGGAGCAGAAATCCCCCTCATACAGGGGGCCAAAGGCACACAACACTATTATAATAGTCATTTAAATAAAGTAATCTCATTTTCTGCATCAGCTAGAGGGGCGGCCAAATTTACTGACGCGCATGTGTGTGTGCGGTGGCAGATGAAGTGGTAACTGCATTGGAAAGGGAGGGTGGAGGTTTGGGGTTGAGGGTTATGTGGGATTAGTACTCTTGAACCATTCTGTAGACATTTCCATCTTGTGATACTGTTAAGGGGTGTTTCAATCTGTGTGTGTATGTGTGTGTGTGTGTGAGCGAGTGGCGCTGAGATGTGAAGGCGTAATATCAGATCTGACAACAAAAGGATAGTGGAGGTGGGAAAAAAAAAAACACACAGACGCAAGCTGTTTCTATTCTTCTCGTCTTCCGGTCCAGTGGAAAAGTTGATGAAGTTTAAATGAAGCAGAATTAGGAGATCAAGCGGGCAGGCGCGTGCTGATACTATCCGTAAGCCCTCTCCCACAGGATTCCACGGAGCCAGGAATTGAGCGCAGGCCAGCTGACTTGGATGAAATGGAGAGAAAGAGCGGGGAAAGATGGGAATGGAGGGAGGTGGAAGGATGAAGCATTCTCTAAATGTGATAATCTCCAATCACCTCTAACATCAATTCTGTCAAGGCCTCGGTTAATGAGCTCACGGCTGCTTGAGCGTCATGCCGCTCTCCCTCGTCTCTCTGATTCCCCCACCCTTGCTATCATCACTGTTATTCTTTTCATTTAATCCTCCTCTCTTCAGCTGATTTGAGCAGGAGAGATGGGAGAAGCCTATTACGCAGGCCTTACTGCTCTCGTCTATCTAAATGCTAACGATGTGAGCACCTTACGGAGGGAGAGAAATGTGTTCGGAAGAACGGGGGCTAATCTGCGCTCTTCCGTTGCGTTTTATCAAATTATTTGCGGCGACGGAGGGAAGGCGGCATGTTTTCTTCCCCGCGCGCTGACACTTCTTCTCGGAGGTCACTGGCCCTCATCAACACGCTTGTTTCCACTCAAAATACTTTGGCCCTTCTGCGGCGGCCGAATCGAACGGCTTCGCTTTTCAACCGCTTCTCACCCTCTCATATTCGGCTCTCTTTTAATATCCGCTGCTTAGATATTGATGGAAAAATCACGAGTGTCTTTTATGCCTCTCGTCATTTCTACATGGACTTAGACGGGCTGAATTGATTGGCTGTGGCTGGTGTAGTGGGTTGGAAAGCTTGGGGTAAAAGCTCTGGGTCACCTTGCAGCCAAAGCTGTTTATTTATTTTTTTCATTCAGGAGCCACTGTGTTAGGGAAACAGCACACATGGTGTTATTAAGGTTTTAAAAAAGCACTTTTTGACTAAATTTTTTGATTGAATCATAAACTCAAAGAGTTTTGAGTGAGTATGTGACATGAGAACTGTATATAACAGAATAAAAAGTATACAAATACACTTTTCCATGCTACTTGTATACATAAAAAACAAAGAAATCAGACTTCTGTCTGATCCCAGAATTGTGTTATTTTCAAGCCTGGGGGAATAAATACATCTAAAGATGACAACTCCTCTCTCATAGTCTAATGGGATTGTAAAGTATCCGTCGATTGCACAAATCAGAATCTAGGTAGAATTATAGATTTTTTTGGCATACTGCTTATCTAAATAGTAATGAAGTTGGCATATTCACTCACACACACACACACACACACACACACACACACACACACACACACACACACACACACACACACACACACACACACACACACACACACACACACACAGTCTTTAGTGTCACATGATCCTTCAGAGATCATTCTAATATGCTGATTTGATACTCAGTTATTATCAATGCTGGAAACAATTTTTTTTGGAACCTGTGATACTTTTTTCAGGATTTATTTAAGGAAAAAAAAAACACAAAAAAATTATTCCAAATATAAAGCTTTTCTAACAATATAAATCGTTACTATCACTTTGTATCGATTTAACACAAGTAGCCTATCAATGACTAAAAGTATTCATTTCTTTTTAAAAAAAAGAAAGAAAAAAGACCCTAAACATTTGAATGGTAGTGCATATTGTTACACAAATCCTTTTTTCATCAAAGAATCCTGAAAAATGTAGCACATATTATAAAATAAATATTAAGCAGCACAACTGTTTCAAAAATGTAACATAAATCAGCATATTAGAATGATTTCTGCCTTGATCATTTAAAACCAAAACTGAATGAAAAAGAGAAGCAATCAGTTTTTTTCTGTCCTCTCATTGCGTGCATTATCACCCCGTTTTCAGCATGCTAAAACAAAGACCTGTGGTGGAAGATGTCCTTTTACGCCCTTTATTGTAAGTTTGGCTGTCCCCAGTGCACAATTCCTCCTCTCCACTGAATCTCCTGTATCAAGGCTGCGTTTGATTTCACACAGGCCAATAAAACAGCAGTCAGTAAGATAGTGACTGAACTATCAATCTTTGTAATGCAATCGTGGATGGTGCACCGTGAGTAAATGTTTGCACAGGCATTCATCCAGACCTGCCGTCAAACCCATTGCATTGAAAAGAGGATCTATCCGGGGCAGCCGGGTCCCTCTCTCTCTCTCTCTCTATCCTTTCTCTCTCCCTCTCTTTTTTTCAACAGCAGCATGGTATTGAGCCTGATGAGCGTATTGTCTTTTACAGCTCTGTGCATTTTTCATATAGGCTCTGCTTTTATGTTTCATCTACGCCAGCTCAAGGGAGAACAGCTGTGTGGGCCCTAGATCTTCTGCAACTGACAGAGAACTCATTTCACTGGAAGAGACAGGTCAGGATGTAGAGTGTGTGTTTTTTTTGTGTTTTTTTACCGTGCTACCTGCGGGATCTGATACAATCGGATCTCTCTGCCTTCGAAAAAAACCTCAACCAGCACCATGCACACAGCCAGATAACTGGAATTATAAACAGAAAAATCTGACCTGTGTCAACAGAGACTCTAGATTTGTGCAATATTTTTCAATGTGTTGGGCCCAAATTCAGACAGCACACATTTTGAGTGGGGCAGTTCAGATCAGATGACACCTAGAAAAGATGCATTTATCTTGACCTATAAGGTACATACTTCGGAGCAAAATTTTCAGGAAAAAAGAACAAATGGAATAGTAGGCAAATTAATAAAAGGATAAACTTGAATCATTGTTTAAACTGCCATGATAAATGCTGCCCTGTTTTTCCTTTTTCATATTTTTTCTTAGTTACTGTTAAAAAGTATTAAAGTATTAAAAATACTTATTAAATAAAATCCTATATTCAAATATATAGAATTGATATAATAGTAGATATTATTATATTATATTATTAAACACACACACACATAGATAGATAGATAGATAGATAGATAGATAGATAGATAGATGATAGATAGATAGATAGATAGATAGATAGATAGATAGATAGATAGATAGATAGATAGATAGATAGATAAGCCTAGATAGATTTTGATTTCAAAGAAAGAAATGAATACTTTCATACAGCAAGAAGCATTAATTTCAAATTTTCTATTCATCAAAGAATCTAGAAAAAAAGTATCACGGTTTCCCAAAATTATTAAGAAGCGCGACTGCTTTCAACACTGATAATGATAATAATAATAATAAATGTTTCTTGAGCAGAAAATCAGCATATTAGAATGATTTCTTAAGGATCATGCGACACGGAGTAAGACTGAAGTAATGATGCTGAAAATTCAGCTTCGCATCACAGGAATAAATTACAATTTAAAAAAATATTAAAATATAAAGCAGTTGTGTGCAGCCTTGGTGCCTTGGTGAGCATTAGAGACTTCTATCAAAAACTTCATATAACTTTTACCAACCCCAAACATCCTTATCTAATATAACCAACATTACCTAGGCCCATCTGAGCCATTTTGCTTAGCGTATGTTTATTTATGGCACTTTCCTTTTAGTTTAACTACAATCAAACTTACGGGAACATTGAAATGTTACATAGCTATATTGAGAGCCAATTTTAGTAATTATGAAATCACAATAATTGCACATCACTTATCTGTACACCCTATACAGTGCCATAAATGCAAGTTACAAATGACCAAAAAATCCAAACAAGTCTCATTTGTTTGAGGAGTAATACCTCCCTCTTGTGTGTTAAGAGCGCAATTGCACTGAGATACTTGTTTGCTCTCTTTCATGTAAGTTTACCTGTTTTTCCATTGCGAATAGGCCTATTCAGTGTTGCAGAACGCATGAATGATGCAACCAGGCTTTGCGTGCATCACCATCATGGGCCTGAACAATATTCCTGATTCCTGAAAAAGAAAAGAAAAAAACATTAACAAAGTACTTAAGAAACAACATGGCATTTTGTTCTGGGAACACTGTGAATGGTGTAACATCTATAGAAAGTGTTCTTCGGCATGATCTGTTGTCTCCATCGAACTGTGTTCAGAAGCCTGTGAACAGCAGGCTTTTATATTTTTTATATGCACCACAATTGATCCGCACACTTTTATAGACCTCAGAACCTTGGAGAGATTCTGTCAGCAATCATTAAGGTGGGCAAAAACAGAGAGGATCGCATGAGAGAATGTGCGATTTACTGAGGAAGAAAGAGAAAAGGAGAGCTCAAGTGAGAAACCGAGAGCAGTAATGCATCAGGCGTGTTTTGTAACTCATCCTCCGTGGCTACATGGAGCTCAAGGAAAATCTTTAGCTCTGAAGGAAAAGGTCAAATCCGAGGTAGCCGTTGGTGAGGGAAGAGCATTTTTTCACACATGAGAAAGCAGCGTAAGGCCCTAACAGGCTGCTAGCAGTCAGTGATGTGCACTTCTCCCAGCTTGGTGCTTTGTCAATGTGCTGTGACTAAGCCAGGGGGTCCCATATCCTCTCTCCTTAGCCTAATTAAAAGAGGATTAGCCGCCATGGAGTCCCAGACCACTCCAGCGAGCAGCGCATCCGTTTCCCTTACTTTCTCAGGATAATCGCACCTCTAGGATCGACAGGAATGGTGAGAGGGGCTGTCTGGATTGACGCCCAGAAAACGAAGGGCGTGAGAGGAATGACTGTAAGCTCCGGTCACTTTGACCATGAGAACATGAGCGCTGTGACTCATTCATACACTCCTTCATCTCCTCAAAGCCCTGCATTAATATCGAGTGTGGTCTTTAAAAGGGACATTTATTAACTGGCACAACACACAATGTACTTGAGAGCAAATTAACACCCGTTTGTGTTTCAGAAGTGTTTTTTCATCAAAACAGAAAGAGCATGTGTGGAATGCTCATCTTGAAAATGGCAGCATGGTAAACATGTACATGCAGGGATATTGATTCTCTATATAAAATGTAGAATCAAATGAAAGATTTTTAATAAAAATAATGCCCATACAAATGAGTTTATATCTCAGGGCAAATCTTTATGCTTTGGTCATGTTTTCATATTTATCAAATTTGGTCCCAATAGTGGAACAATGAAATGTTAAATAATATATTGAAGGTTATTATGGTACTTTGTATGCACAGGGACCCATGCGTGCCATGAAATGATAATATGAGATATTGATTAATCAATATCAATCATGTGGCAGTGAAGACTGGAGTAATGGCTGCCGGAACTTCAGCTTTGCCATCACATATGAATATGAAAACAGAAAATTTTAGTAATATTTCACAATATTGCTGTATTTTTGATCGAATAAATGCAGTCTTGGTGAGCAGAAGAAACCTTTTTTCAACAAACAGATGAACGCTGAAGCAAAATGCAAAAAAGCTATATTAAAAAAAATAATAATAATGAAATGAATTCTTTAAATATGATTATGAAGTGAAATTGTTAATTTATGTTTGTATAAAATTATTTTTTTAACTGTGTAATTTTTTATTTTATTTTATTAGTAGGCTAATATTCGATTTTTCTAACGATTGTGCCGTAGCAAAAATTGGCCTGTATAACTCCTTCAAGTTGCTTTTCATGCTTTTTTTAAGGATTAAAACATTGTTTTCCTAAACACCCAAATGAAAAGCTTATCTTCAAGAAAACTTAAAGAGCCCATGTCACACTTCACATAGCTCTATCAGTATGACATTGGTTCATATTGCAACATTATGACTGAGTAAATGAGAGCTTTTTTTACGTGAACTATTCCTTTAACACACCTACTTAATCTCCTCTCTACCGTTGTATTATTGCCCTATTACACATACTGTATACATATCTGTACTAGCTATTTTTGCACTTAACTTTGCAGCTCATCTGTTATCGTCTACCGAATTGCTTCTTCTCGAATGAATGGGAATAACAAATGACGAATAAGAGTAGCCTAGTATGCACATCACTCTACAACACTCAACACTACTATTTACACTCAATAGAAATTTTTGTTTCAGGTTGAGTCAGTTTCTTTCCCACTGGGAGGCAAATATTGCTTACTTATAAAAGTTGCCATTTGCCAATGCTATCATCCTCCAGGGGGCGCAAAGGGGCTCAGAAAGTCATGACGTTCTTTTTTTCCGTTACCACCAGAGAAAATTATTTAATAGCCTAAACATCACTTCCAACGCGTTGAGCCTGGTTTTCAAAAGGAAATCCATCCCTACATTCAACTCAAATCTGCCTTACCCCAATAATCACAAATGACTGTGATTGGTCGATGGATTGATGTTTACAAATGATGGATACATATAAATCAGTTGATTATGTTATGTAGCCTATATAGAAACAATATATTTTACGTTTACTGCAAAAAATATGCATATATACACAAACAAACATGTAGGCTAAGTACTTCACATCATTTCCCAGGGCTTCAAGCCATGGAGTGGGAGCGAGGACGATAAAGATTTCTGTTGGCGCGAGTTCATTGTTTCGATTCTCTGATTGGTGGAGATTTAACTGCAGACTTATGGGTTATGTAGTTTTTGTTTTGTTTTTTACTAGGAATTCCAACACGATTAATATATTTACAAAAAATCATAGTTACAACAAAATCATACATCATAGATTAAAAACTTTTAAAGGTCTGTCTTAAAAGGTTTATAATTTATCGTTTAAAATCAATTTCCCCATGGAGAAAATGAATGGCATTTTTTACGACATCGGAACCGAACTGGCTTTATAATTCTACACTTCCGTTTTTAGGTCGCAGACAACAGTAATGCCCGCCCACCCCCACTCAGCCCAACCCCTTACATTCAGAGGGGGGCTGAAGCGCACGTAGAGTCCGACCATAGAGTCCGACATGTCCCGTGGAGAAAACCACTACTGAGAAGCGATCGCCTACTGGAAGGGTTTTGAAGATCTACTCCATATCAACCCTGAATAATTCAAAGATATCTCCTACAATGGAAGATGGCAGGGAAACAGCTGCAATGAGAGAGAAAGAAAGGAGGGATCGACAAATAGGTAGGCTACTATTGAATTATTATTATATTTAATATCACGTGTTTGCATCGTTGTGTGCGTTGGTTATACGCAGCATTCAGTTCACGTAAAACGAAAAGGCCATACTAGATGCTGTTGCCTTTACAGATATTTAAAAAATGCATTAGAAAATAGATAAACATTGGTAGTACGTCCATGCTTCCCCTTCTTTTTCTTCAAGGTCTGTTATTATTGGTAGTACACCATGGGTGTGCCTCTCTTTTTTCCCTGTGCCAAACTGGGCAACAACAGGTGCTCATCATACCCCATAGTCATAGTCCTGTAGCACTCCACCAAGAAATTCTGTATTCATCACAACAATGACCTGATGTTTTGTTGTTTATTTTTGTCAGGCCCTGAATGTATCTCTCAAAATAATGAAGGTATAATAATGAAAAATGTAGCATACTATGGTATGGTGTGATAGTTTTATGCAGTATAGTATGGTATGCTATAGCCTAGTGTGTTATTATAGTATAGTATAGTATGGTGTGGTTAGTAAAAGTAGTAATAAAACAATAATGCATCTGCATTTCTTCTTAATGTCTATAATTATTCAGATAATTTGTGTTGAACATCCTGTCAAAATGCATTGAGTTTAAGATTCAGTTCAAGAGTTTATTATACACTCTTAGAGATAATGTGGCTGGTGGTCAAAGATCTAGAGTGTAATGCAAAGATTGTGAGGTCAGTACAAAGAAGGGATGATTTAATCATTCTTCAATTACTGTGATCACTGTCCTGCTCAATAATCATATGCTTAGCACTCAATCTTACTTTGCTCTGACTGTCCCATCAGTAAATGTAATTTGCCCTGGATGTATTTGCATCTGCTAAAAGTCACGTCTTATCCCTTATAGGGCATAATGGGCTTGTAGACTAATAGCCTTAGCTTAGGCCACATATACAGTAGCCTTACAGTTACATTTCTCTATAGATCGATGGTGTCACACGATTGATGATACTCCAGGTAGGTGAAATTTGGAAGTAAAGCAATGGCAGTTTTGTTTGTTAATTTTGTTTTTAACTGTAGAGAAGCGTTCATTTGCAATGTGTTTGACAGTGTGGGTAGAATGGCTATAAAGATGTTCTTAATGTTGGTAATGTGCTGCAGAAGTCCCTTGATAGATACATTTGTAAACTACCACTCTAATGCATGCACTTCAGCTTGAAGCTAAAATATTGTTTTTGCATGTTTGAACCCATGTAACCCATCAGTTTTCTGAGCTATGTTAGGATAAGGCGCAATTGTGTGTGACCTTTTATCTCTTTTTATAGTATAGTAAAATAATGCAAGTTTATGCATAGGCATGCTTGTTTTGCCTTTCAGCCTTGGAGAACACAGACAGTGACATTGGCTTGTGTGGATGGATCCTGGTGCTTTTCTCCATTCTGCTCACGTTGCTGACCCTGCCTCTTTCCATATGGATGTGCATTAAGGTACTTAGCGGTGGTCCTCTAATTAGTGTGATGTCATACGGCTTGTTGTCAAGTGCGTTCAATCCCAAGCAGGGATGGCCCACCAGAAACCACAGCCTTTTCTGTATCTGTATTAAAATTGTTTTGTTAAATTGTATTGACTGATATATATCCGATATTTCAAATATCAAATGATATTTCCAAGAAATTCCAAGAAATCTACTATCAGCTAATATAATATCTATCAGTTGTGCATCCCTTAAAAAAAAATTCTAGTTATTCACTAGCACAACTCAACAAATGATTCATTAGCTAGAAATTTCCCTTCATCAGTGCAATCTCTATTGACTGATTTCACAATTTATATTTGGAAATCATGAACAGTTGGAAAAGTCAAAAGGTGTGGGATCCCTAATATTTTATTTCGTAAATATATTTGGTTTTGACAGCTGGCCCACCAAGTAGTCCAATTCCTTTTCATGCCTTATCTTTATAATCTTTATCTTTAAAAGAGAGATGACGAAAACATGATAAAGGTTGCCATGCAACATCTAAATTATGTTTTACCTTCCACTGTTTTAAACTGTTTTCTTTTTATGAGATAAAAATACTTCTTGTTCCTACAGATAGTAAAGGAATATGAAAGGGCAATTATCTTTCGCCTTGGACGCATTTTACGAGGAGGAGCAAAAGGACCAGGTAAAGGAAAAAATCAATATCATTTGATCATTCTGATTTAATCAGTGCTGCTGGTTTAAGTGTTTCATGTGATAATGATCGTGTCTTTAATCAGTGATCATCACACTACTTGTGTTATTGTTGTGTGTGGTTAAATGTTGTTTGCATTTGTGCTGTGGCCGTCCACCACAATCCCTGCTTGTCACAAGGCAAAAGCACGCTTGTGCTGTAGAAAAACAGAAGTGATCTGTTTTGCATTTCTGCTGACCCGAATAAACACCTCCTTTTTCAGTGTCAGGATAATTCAGTTGAGGACGATATACTGTACTGTATATAGACAAAAATGCACATTAAATCATTTTACCTTGTTAAATCATGAGCAAATGTAATAAAAAAATTATTATATTCAGGAAATAGGCATCTAACCCAATAAACACGTGTACATTTCTGAGAAATTTCTGTAAAAGATCATATTTCCTGGGTAGCATCACGTATTAAATCAAGCTTTTATTTCAGCGGCACATAATGATCTTATCTTGCATAGTGATCTTGCTTCAATAGTAAAGCTATATGAAAAGGTGCTAAAAATCTAAGGTTGTAATGTCAGGTTAGTCAGACCTCATAATCTGCTCTGTACTGCACTCTTGCCTTCTAAATCATAAAAATCACTTAACCAGATATCTGATAACCATCCGGTTTGTTTGTGGCCCTGCTGCCATGATGTCACATAAAAGAAATCAGGATCAGGATCTACACAGCACTGTGGTCACCACTGATTATAGGATTTTCATAGAGGTTGATCTTGGCGACTGGATATATCTCAATGTTTGGTAACTTAAGCTAAAGTACTTGCAAGACAGCACTGTATTGATAATCCTCAACCATTATTTTCTTCTTCATCCTCTACTTTTCCTTTTTCTTTTCTTTACCTTCTTCTTCTGCTTAAAAATTTCAGCAAATTCATTCAGCTCAGACCATTTGACAGATGGACTCAACCCAAACTTTCTTTTGGAGATAAATTCAGCCTTATGCTGCGCCCACATTTACCCTTGCTCTGCGAAATTTTGGTGTGCAAAATCTAGTCATTTCAGTAGGAATCCATGCGGTCAGGACTTTCATGAGAAGGTGAATAAGTTCCCCACGCAGATTTTAATCTTGTTCAAATTGGTCATGCAAATTCGCCACGTTTACCAACAGAAATCTGCTTTGAAAGTGAATTCTGTGTGAGCTGTGCTTCACACATTGCTACAGTGCACTATTCAAAAGCGACATTGGACCTTTTTTGCATGTGAAATCTTGCCGAAATTTCGCTAATGTGACCGTACCCAAGAAATTGCAGGTTCAAATTGGAAAATGTCCCATTAAAGGGATAGTTTACACAAAAATGAAAATTCTGTCATAATTTACTCACCCTCAAGTTGTTCCAAACCTGTATAAATTAGTTTGATCTGCTGAACTACAAAGGAGGGTATTTTGAAGAATGTTTGTAACCAAACAGTGGATGGGCCCCATTGACTTCCGTAGTATGGAACCAAAATACTATGGAAGTCAATGGTGCCCCACAAAAGAATTTAAATTCTTGAGTGACCTAGCCCCTATCCCTTTTACTTACATAGATGGAACGTTTCCATTCTTTGTGTAAACCAACAATGATGACATAATTGAAATACTTGCATACTGCGGTTGCAATTGGTCTTCTTTCATGTGCTTATTTGCATATTGAATTGTGAATGGTCTTAAATGTAAAAAAGGCGGTAGAATGTTAAATCCTGTGCACAGGCAACAGGAAAAAAAGTTCTGATGCAACATTTAATTTGCGCAAAACTATTCTTTAACTGCTTTAGCAAACACTGATATTTCCTTTAGGATATTTAAATCTCTTTGTTAAGTTAGCGTTAATGACACTATGGCTGTGATTGTTGTTGGTGTCTCTGGAATATATTTGTCCGTGCTGTGTTTTGGAATATGAATCCGCAGGGCTTTCCCTCCAGGAATGAACTTATGAGGGTAGTGTCTATTATTAGAGTTAGTCCACATACTTTACCCCTCTTATGCCCAAGGCTTTTCATTGTGAATTCAACCTTCTTTATCATGACCTTTTCAGTAGTTCTTTTTTGGGCAATAAATTCCTTCTTTATGGCTAAATGTCATTTATACTATAGTTTAGGCCTGAAAAGTAAGCTTGATTTCTTGGTTCTCTTTGAGGCTGCTGGCTGGGGTCTGTAAACAATCTGCAGTGGCTCCTCCTCCATGGCTGTATTTAGGGTGGAATGTGAGCAGAATTTTACACAGTAGGTTATACAAACCTCTGAGAAGACTAACAAATCCTGATGACTCTTTGAAAATCTAAATCTAAGAATCTATTTTAGATTATAAACTACAGGGATGACAAATGAAGTGCATTAAGTATTACTAAAGCACCAACACAAACACACATACCACACACGCAGACCTGCTTGCTTGTCTTCCTCGTCACATACTGCCAAACTGTTCTTATTGTTCTGGTTTTCTTCATAGCCTTTTGATTTTATACTCAGCATTTTTCTTTTAAGTTTTTAAAATAATTGTACATACTGCACGTTAACGCAAATATCTAATCAGCCAATCACATGGCAGCTACTCAAAGTTACAAGTAGCACACACACACGTAAGATTTTTTAAAGAAATTCATACATTACAGCATATTCGAATGATGAATGCATTCTCGCTGCATTCCACAGTCTCTGTTGTTATTGACTTCCAAATAGTTTCTAGTTGTTCCCAAAGACTTGCTTTTGATGAAACTTTTGTGCTATCTATCTTTGAACGCACTAAATCCCAAATTTGTTCAATAGGATTCAAGTCTGGACTTTGACTTGGCCAACTGTGACTAAAAAGCTTACACATACTGCTTGATTAATAACCATTACAGAAACATAAAAAAATATTTTGGTAATCACCAATACTGTTAGTTTAGGGAAGCTGTAGCACAAACCTTACACTGGGTGGTGGTCTAAAAAATGTGTTAAGCATTATATATATATATATATATATCTATATACGTAGTATCGTAGTATGTTCTATGTTCTAGTAGTTAAATCTAATCCTATAAACTGTTGTTACTGTTCTTTCTTTACTGTAAATAATTCAAGCAGATGCTAGTGCGATCATTCATTAAACACGTGAAGGCTGTCAGCTGAGTCCAGTTGGCGGGGAGAGTGGTATTTGGTAGATTGCCAGTTGTGCACTTATTGAAGATCAGGTCTGTGTTACTAGGAGTTACTGATTATTATTTGTGTCTGCTGCTGTTATGTTCCTCAAATATTTTGCTGTTTTTGTGTGTTGTCTCACACAGGTCTTTTCTTCATATTGCCGTGCACAGACAGCTTTATCAATGTGGATATGCGCACCATCACTTTTGATATCCCCCCTCAGGAGGTGAGATCACATGCACAAACACAAACACTAATCTTTAACTTCAGCCTTTGTTTTAACCCATGCAAAGCATCAATTGGAAGTAGAAGTGTGTAATTTTTGTTAAGATGTTAATGCTTTTGCTACACAGTTTAATGTGCAGGTACTATGAGCAAGCCATTCGTAGTTTGACATCCCAAAAAGTGCAGATAGGTGGTTGGAGTTTACAGGGAGCTGGTTCTGCAATTTGTGGTGCAGAAATTATATATTTAAATGACAAATATTTAAATCTTTTAAAGACATTCGTCATATACACTACCAGTCAAAAGTTATAAATAATAATTATGATTTTTTTTAAAATGTTTTTAAAAGAAGTCTCTTGTGCTCACCAAGGCTGCATTTATGTTATTTAAAACTGTGATGTTGTGAAATATTTTTACAATTTAAAAGAAATTATTTATATTTTAATATATTTTAAAATGTAATTTATTCCTGTGACGGCAAAGCTGAAATTTTGCTTCATAATATATTTTTTTTATACTGTTGTACATTTTTTTTCAGGATTTGCTGATGAATAGAAAGTTCGAAACTGCATTTATGAAAATGAAAGTATTCATTTCTTTTCTTTCTTTCTTTCTTTCTTTCTTTCTTTCTTTCTTTCTTTCTTTCTTTCTTTCTTTCTTTCTTTCTTTCTTTCTTTCTTTCTTTCTTTCTTTCTTTCTTTTTTATTTATTTTATTTTTTTATCTTACTTACCCCAAACTTTTGGTAGTATATCACAGTTTCCAGAAAAATATTAAACAGCACAAATGTTTTCAACATTGATAATACTAAGAAATGTTTCTTGAGCAACAGATCAGCATATTAGAATAATTTTTGAAGGATCATGTGATACTGAAGTTTGGAGTAATGATGCTAAAAATTCAGCTTTGCATCACAGGAATAAATTACATTTTAAAATATATTCAACTTTTAAATTGTAATATTATTTCACAATATTATTTTGAAATGCAGCCTTAAGAGACATCTTTCAAAAACATCTTACATTATCCCAAACTTTTAACTAGTAGTATAGCTTTGCATAGTTTTATTGATATTTGTATTTAATATAGATTTTAGTGTAGTTGTTTTTCTTGTGTTCTGCTGAATATCACTCTGTTGAATATCACCCTGTGTGCTTCCTCATAGGTTCTGACAAAGGACTCTGTGACAGTGAGTGTAGATGGTGTTGTCTACTACCGTGTTCAAAACGCAACACTGGCAGTGGCCAACATCACCAATGCTGATGCAGCCACTCGTCTGTTGGCACAGACCACCCTGAGGAATGTGCTGGGTACAAAGAACCTGGCAGAGATCCTGTCTGACCGTGAAGAAATCGCCCATAGTATGCAGGTATCACACTAAACACATACAAACATTTTTTAGTTATATTTTTTTATAGGAATAGATCACCCAAAATGAAAATGGAAGCTTAAAGGGTTAGTTCACACAAAAATGAAAATTCTGTCATCAATTACTCACCCTCATATTGTTCCAAACCCGTAAGACTTTAGTTCATCTTTGGAACACAAATGAAGATATTTTTAATTAAATCTGAGCGATTTCTGTCCCTCCATCCACAGCTACACAACTACCACTTTGACACTTCAAAAAGTTCATAAAAAGATCGTAAAACTAATCCATATAAATTTAGAGGTTTAGTCAAATTTTTTTTAATTGACACGATTGCTTTATGATGAACAAATTGAATTTATGCTTTTTATTCACATATAAACATTGATCAGTGAACATTAACAGAAGCTCAACCTTCTTGACGCTCGAGAACAAACCTCTTACGGAGGCTCAAACGTGCTGCGTAACACGAGAATGAACCTCATTGGTTCTTGCTGAAGCTCAAACGTGCTGCGTAACACAAGAATGAACCTCATTGGTTCTTGCTGAAGCTCAAACGTGCTGCCTAACACGAGAATGAACCTCATTGGTTCTCGCTGAAGCTCAAACGTGCTGCGTAACACAAGAATGAACCTCATTGGTTCTTGCTGAAGCTCAAACGTGCTGCCTAACACGAGAATGAACCTCATTGGTTCTCGCTGAAGCTCAAACGTGCTGCGTAACACAACAATGAACCTCATTGGTTCTTGATGAAGCTCAAACGTGCTGCCTAACACGAGAATGAACCTCATTGGTTCTTGCTGAAGCTCAAACGTGCTGCGTAACACACGAGAATGAACCTCATTGGTTCTTGCTGAAGCTCAAACGTGCTGCGTAACACAAGAATGAACCTCATTGGTTCTTGATGAAGCTCAAACGTGCTGCCTAACACGAGAATGAACCTCATTGGTTCTTGCTGAAGCTCAAACGTGCTGCGTAACACACGAGAATGAACCTCATTGGTTCTTGCTGAAGCTCAAACGTGCTGCGTAACACAACAATGAACCTCATTGGTTCTTGATGAAGCTCAAACGTGCTGCCTAACACGAGAATGAACCTCATTGGTTCTTGCTGAAGCTCAAACGTGCTGCGTAACACACGAGAATGAACCTCATTGGTTCTCGCTGAAGCTCAAACGTGCTGCGTAACACAAGAATGAACCTCATTGGTTCTTGCTGAAGCTCAAACGTGCTGCCTAACACGAGAATGAACCTCATTGGTTCTCGCTGAAGCTCAAACGTGCTGCGTAACACAACAATGAACCTCATTGGTTCTTGATGAAGCTCAAACGTGCTGCCTAACACGAGAATGAACCTCATTGGTTCTTGCTGAAGCTCAAACGTGCTGCGTAACACACGAGAATGAACCTCATTGGTTCTTGCTGAAGCTCAAACGTGCTGCGTAACATGAGAATGAACCTCATTGGTTCTAGCACAAACGTGCTGCGTAACACGAGAATGAACCTCATTGGTTCTTGCACACCAAGCGAACATGCTTGAGCTTCCATTTACCATAACTGATGTGTGAGTTGATGAATGTTAATATGTGAATAAAAGCCTAAATTAAATCTGTTCAGCGTATAGTGATCGTGTCTCTTCAGAAAATTTGGACTTTTTACGTTTTACGATCTCTTTATGAACTTTTTGAAGCGTCAAAGTGGTCGTTGCACTGCCATCTATGGAGGGACAGAAAGCTCTCAGATTTCATCAAAAAAAGTTCTTCGTTTATGTTCCGAAGATGAACTAAAGTCTTACGGGTTTGGAATGACATGAGTGTGAGTAAATGATGACAGAAGTTTCATTTTTGAGTGAACTAACCCTTTAAACTCGCATTGAATTGGTTTCAGCTAGACCTGACTCAACTAGACATTGCATGTCTTCAGGCAGTGCAGTCGTTGTAGCTCAGCTGAGATGCTGACATATCTAGCTCGACTTCACTGCTAGCGCCTTCCTCAGTTTGCACGTGGCCCGATGTTTGCTCATTTCATCTGACATCCTTTTAAAAAAATATGGTGAATATTCTTAATTGCAGGCACAGCTTGGCACAGCGCTCAAAATCCTGAGAAGCATGAAGCTTTAAGGAATCTCTGAGAAGAAGTGTTTAGACTTGACTTTGTTTTTTCCTCAGTCCACGCTAGATGATGCCACAGATGACTGGGGTATTAAAGTGGAACGTGTGGAGATTAAGGATGTGAAACTGCCCCAGCAGCTCCAGAGGGCCATGGCTGCCGAAGCTGAAGCATCCAGAGAGGCCAGAGCTAAGGTAACATGCTTTTGATATGCAGGTCAGAAAGAGGATGGAAATGTTTATATTAAACCAAATCAGGACTGTTTTTAATGCCTTGCTTCACATTATAAGTAGACTTCAGGAGGAAAATTGGTATTATCAAATGCAGTGCCATTCATCCATCCATTACAAATATGTGGTTGAACTGTCTAAAGAAATACTTTTTGAAAATACTGTTTGGGTGTTTCTCAAAACCAAGAATGCAAAGAACGGACTTGTGTTCTTGGGGAGAACGCTCTTGCTAGTTGTTCTTGGAAGAATGAACTCACAAGGTGACGAGCACACAGAACGCTTCTGACAGTTTGAGACGATGTGTTCTTGCTGGTATTGCGCAATAATACCCCCGCACAGACGCCGTCTGCAGTACCCAAACATAACGAGAATTATTGACGATAACAGCCAGGCTTTATCGCCCAAGCCTACCCTCAGCTCAAAGGATTACTCTACAACTGTACACTTTAATGTAATGTATATTCATAACAATAAAGCAACGCTTATGGAGATTCTCACTTCCGAAAACATTTGAGCACATTTTCGAGTCGCCATAAATTTTCGTAAAAATGCCAATATTTGAAATCTACAGAGTTGATTTCTCGCATCAAATGTTCTCAGAAGTGAATTTAGTGATGAAATAGCGTACGAAATTGTAGAAAAACGACTTAATGTATTGACCTGCCTCTCCTTCCTCGAATGCCGAAATGAATGCTGGGATATTTCTGCCGTCAAGTTCACACAAGTTACCAACCGATGCATCCTCGGTAAAATGGCCGTGTCAAGAACACTTCCGGGATTTTTAACCGTTCTTGCCAAAATGCAAACTTGTGTATTGGGACAGTACTTGGGCAGCGACTGATGACGTTTCACAAGTCCACAAGAACGCATATTGAGAAACGGCCTTTGTAGTCTTAGAAAGACTTGTAAAAATTTAATATATAGCAGATCACTAAAAGTCTGATGTACCATTTTCCTCATTGCACTGTTACGATTACCTAATTGGTCGAGGCTCTAGGGGAAGAACGCAACAGCAAAATGGATGGTGGTGAATGAGTCTGCAACAGCATGAAACCACCCCATCTCAAGCCCTACAATAGACATTCACATCAATAACCCAAATAACCACATTTCACAAAGGAAAGAAACTCTTCCTCATTTGTGTTGAACTTATTGAAGTAAGGATACACAGAGCCACCAACTACTTGCTTTAACACAACATCAAGTCTGGGGTTGCACACAGTCAAGCCGCCACCAACACAGCTCTGATGATGGTTGCAGTTTAAATACTCTCCATCCAATCACAACAGGCCATTGATTATTAAAGTCAGGTGGCAATTACTGGGCACAACAACAATCCCTTACGGCTCTGGACATAACACTACACACAAAAGATACTCTAGGATAACGGATGGATTTTGCTGGCAAACACATATTAATCGTCCTTTCATGTACATGCATGTACATACTATAGACCAAATTATTTTTGTACTGTGTGGGAGCTGAATGTAAATGTTCTAGACTACCGCAATAGTCTCATAGAAATCCGGAAATGACAACTCCTTTCCTGTTTCCACGAATGTATCTGTTGATTTATGTGAGAGTCTGTATTTTGGCATTTCCAGCTGTATGCTCGGTTAACCTCTTCTCTTCTGTGTGCAATAGAAGTTGCTCCGCTTAAAAATGTACACATGCTCTCAGAAGAACATGGGAAAGGAAGTTAATGAGTTTATTTTTGGTGCACAATTACTCTTCAGTGCTTAGTTCAGATACAAATGTGTTTCCCTACCTACACCAACCACACAGCTAGAAGTGGCAAACCACTGTCCTGGTTAGTAAACAGTTCCTCTCTGCATGGAGATATATAGCAGACACTTTTAACTTTAGCTGAAAAATAACTTTATTCAAGAACTGCTATAAAGCCAAAACAATCTCTGTTACTTTAAACTATCCTTGTATCTCTGTAAAGCCGCTTTGGAACAATCTACATAGTTAAAAGCGCTATATAAATGAAGATGACTTGACTTGACTTGACTTTTATAAGAAGTAATGTATAGCAGTGGTTCTCAACTCACCCTATTTTGGCACAAATTCATCTGTCACTTAGTAGAAATATATTTAGACAGAAATATTAGCCAGATGCCAGTGTGGACTGGTTGCGTGGCATGACGTTATCCTCAAAAATTATGCAAGACAAAGATCAACACGACCCAGTATATATTAAATACAGGTTTGCTTGCATTGCAACATAAGCATTGTTTGTACTGATCACAAATTATTTTGTGAAACCATTAAGAGACATTTAGAATCATTTACTAAATTTGTGCATATAAAAACTATCATTTTAATAATCGTAAATACAATTTTTACATAGTGTTCGACCTATACATTTTGTGATCAAATTAATAATGTATTGATATTAAGATTCCTATTTTTTTGCTAAATAATTTGGGTGCTGTATCAGGTCATCACTTGATGTCCAATGAACAATCTGGGTCATAAAGCAAAACCAGTTGAGCTGATTAAAAGAGCAATGCCATAAAGAGCAAAGAGTGGGTGTCAATTTGAAACTGGTTTAAGGGGTGGAATTTTGGTGCGGTATATGTGGTTTGCAAAAATCAAGATGCACATGTTTTTTCTCTCACACCTCTTTTTCTGTCTGTAGGTGATAGCCGCAGAGGGAGAGATGAATGCGTCACGGGCACTGAAGGAGGCATCTCTGGTGATCGCAGAGTCTCCCTCAGCTTTGCAGCTGCGCTACCTTCAGACCCTCAACACCATCGCAGCCGAGAAGAACTCCACCATCATTTTCCCTCTGCCCATTGACATGATGCAGTCCTTCCTGAAGCACTGAGCCACATAAAGCCAGCCACACACACATGCACACAAACACATGCATCCATGCAGAAATTAACAGACTGGCGTTACATAATATCCACTCATGTGAGTAAAATGGACAGCGGGATCGAGAAGCCTGAGACCACATTGAAATCTGCTATTAAAAGGTGCAGTAAGCGATTTCTGAGAAACGCAAACAAACACACCCCGGGCTTCATTGCCCCAACCCCAAAATGCACGAACACACAATGCAAAAGTGGATGTTTCTTTAGCATAGCTGATTCAAAGCAAAATAATCCTTCTTGAAAAATAAAGCGAAGATGATGAACGAATGAAAAGGAAGAGCAAAAACTGAACATAATTATATTGCACAAGAGTATATACAAGCAAGAGTTCATTGTTAGTCGACAGCAGCACACCAGCTCCAGACAAACAATGACACTCAAAACTGTTACAACAACAGCATATCTTGGTTCCGTGAAACATACCAAATGTTACTCATGTTTGGAGCAGAAACAACGCAACCTCTGCGTCCATTTTCAGGCACTGGAAAGCTTTTCTAAAATAATTTGGGTCTTAAAGCTCTTGCTTAATCATGATCCTTTTTTTCCCAGTGATATCCCTCTGACCTTGTCTCTTTTGTAATATCTCTCAGCCATCTCTCTTTCTACAGTCTTTCTTCAAATGGCTCTTCTTTCTCTCCTCTCCCATCATGAGTGGACACGCCCCCTACTGCTGATTGGCTATAAGTTGTGGCGCTCAGTCCGATCCACTTTCAGTAGCGTTTCTCAGAAGTCACTTAGTGCACCCTTAAAATCCTGAACATTTTAGCAACCTAAGAAAAAGTATCACATGAAAAGAAGAAGAAATATTTCAGTTTTGAGGTCACTAATCAAATGGTAATCATGTGACTATGATCTGTAGATGTTCTTAGTAAAAACCTCTATCTGAAGGAAATCTTGATACAGCTAAAGAAAATAAAACTCATTAAATATTCATTAAATAATCAACTGATTTCAAATAATTTATGGCCCTGAACAAAAACAAAATGCTTTTTTTGTGTTTTTTTGTACCAAAAATTTGGACTTTCAATATCCTTTGCAAATTGAAATTAAAATTGCTTACAATTTCTCTGGTTGTTACAAGGTTAGAACAGTGGTACAGGCCAGAGCTGGCTGATCTTTTAGACATTGATTATTGCAGTGTGTGTTTTTTTTTATGTTTTTTGGGGGGTTTATAGTTTATGGAACTCCCGGTCACATGACTGCATGTGCTTGTGTTTCAAGCATGTGTAACTAACCTGCTTGGTCGCCAAATGGAAAACAAACCGTCTAAAGCGATATTTGAATAGTATCAGATGACAGCATTGCTTATTGTGCCTAAACCAGTTTTTCCTCGCTTTCTCAAACCTTTAATTATCGCTGACTTTTAATGTATAAAAGCCTTAAGCCATATCCATTTCAACTACTGAATCAATATTTACAGGTTTACATGATGTTGGTTGATTTTTAAAACCACAATGCATTAGAGATCTAGCATTTATACATCAATTTCACATAAATATTTTATCACTTGATTTTAAAAATCTTCTATCTTAATATTTTATCTGCCAGACATTTTCATGCATGAAATATATTTTTTATAATGTCGGTCTGCAGCTGAAAACAAATTAAGGCTATAGAGGTCAATGCTTGTGTTTGTAATTAGTATTTGCTGCTTCAAATATCAGAGGATGGAATTACAGACTCATAAAAGATGTGAATCACTTGCACTGCTGCTTAGGACTATATTTCTCAAATATTTGTTTCATCCTGTATCAGTCACATGTCTATATACAGTATATGTAATTCTTTATTCTGTCTTTTAACTGATATATGTTGAATATCACATGTTGTTATTGCCAGCTCACTTTTATGTGCATTTTAATATTGAATGTTTTTTGTTTGCACTGTATTTTTGTGCATATCATATATTTTTCATGTGCGATTGTCCCGTTCTCATCTTTCTCATGACTTAAAAGTAAATAAACTCTTTACTTTTAAACAAAGTGTTGTTATTTTCCCAGAAACCTATTCATATTTTTTGTTGCTTAAATCAATCTTTGAAGAACACTCTGGAAACCTTTTTGGGGTTGTGGTTCTTTATTGTACAAGAAGTAAAACTGGGAAATAATGTTTATGTTTATATTTCAGGTACAGAAGGATTTGCAAAAGCAGCATTGTTTGGAATAACCCTTATAAAATAAGTTTCTATATGAGTGGATGCATTTTGTGGGCTTTCGTACACCATCTGTAGGCAGTCAACTGACCCAATATGTTAACAATCATCTAATCCAATTCCCCCAAGAAATAAACAGCGGGCCTTTTTCCATTCAGTTTTTCCATTGCATATGTAGGTATAGTAAGGCCTCATAGAACAAAAAAAAAAAACAACAACAAAAAACAGATGCAACCAATGACAAGACAAGCTCCTTTTCCATTTCACGTTCTGATTATGGTTTAACAAATACTTTTATCAGGGTCCGAGCTATAGTAACACTGATAAAACTGTAATGCAGAGTTGATTATGGATAAATCCTCTTACATCCTCAGCCTATGAATCCTAAACTTTAATATTTAAAATCTAAATTGAGACAATGGGAATGTCTTCGATAAAGGCAGCATTAGATTATTTGAAAAAGTCTTGCAGCGCCCTCTGCATGTAGAGGGATGTCATTGCTCGCTTAGAATGACCATGCCTGCGTTTGGAATTATTAAAAAGCTTACCGAAGATAAATAAAATATACTGCCTAAATAAACATACCAAGTAAAACAGGCATTCATAATTAATATTAATATATTAATAATTCACAATGAACGTTTTAAACAATAGTATGCTACATCATCGTCACATGGCCTGATCGCAATGCACATTTAATGCAGTAAATTGTGGCCATCTTGTTTGAAGTTTTGCATTTTAAGCCAATTTTGGGTTAAAATCATGTCTTAGGTTTTGGCAGATCTTAGGTCTGATTAAATAATTTAAAAATGTGGTTGTTAATACTGATATTAAGCTCTGGAACGTTCAAAAGTGCATCAATGTTATGATAGTATTTTTTTTAATATACCATTTTATTAATATTTTGAATTGGCTTTTATTTTTATATTTTCAGTGTTCATTTTAGTTTCATTTTTTGTTATAAGCTTTTGTCAAGTTTTTGTTCTATTTTAAATGAATTCATTTTACTTCCGTTTTAGTTTTAAAACAAAACTAATCATACAACTTGTCATATAAAAAAAGGTTTCTGACAGACTTCCATAAGAATATCCTTGTATATTTTCTGATACAGGCTCAAGCACTTCAGCAACATAAGGTGTACAGAACGAAGACAACAACCTAAAAGCTTTAAAAGCTTCAATGTATTGTTAAACACATTAAGGAGAAAACACTTAAATACATAAGCAACAAGGTGAAGATTTTTATCTGTTCCATTTGTGCCAAAAATGAGTCGACAGCTTTGTGCATTGTACTATACATTTGTCCTTGTCTACAGTCATTGCCTTGTTCAGATAAATGCTTGTTCTGTCGCCTTGTCTTGGCACAATGTGTACAGATATAAAACAGAAAACAAAATAAAAGTCTTACCAGCCAGCAAAAATAAAGTATACAAGATAATTCCATTCATTCACGTGTGTGTCCTCATTATCCAAATTGTGTAGATTTTTAGAACGCACATTAAATAACTTTAATCTTATTTTCGCATTTTTCTGAACAAAAATGATGTATGGTAAAAATGAAAATTCACTCTCTGACGTGCTTATGGAACAGCAGAAATATAGTTACCGCTTTAAACAAAGCAACCTTGTGCTTAAAAAGACCACTTTGTTGGCATTATACTGAGGTAATATGCCATCGAAACCTTTCTGAAGACAGTCCTCTTCAGAGATACATGGGGTCTTTCATTGTTCTCTTCATATGAGAAATAGACAGTATGACAGAGATAGATGATAGTAAAGATGACAGAAAAAGATGACAGTAAGGATGACAGCAAAGACGTCAGATGACAGACCAATACGACATAAACAGGGAGCATAATTTATTTGAACAAGTAGACAAGAGGAAATGTATAAAGCCCAAAGCAGTCGCACAAATGGAACCTAATAGAATTTATGAAGTTGCCTAAAGTTTGGTGACTGAAGCCCAGGCCAGTAAGGTGCTTGATTTAAAGGTAGCCCTTTTTTACTGACCGAGGACCAGCTTTGGTTTTTGAATCCATGATTAAATCCTCATAAGCATCAAATTGGTGTATCTAAGGCTATGTTCAGACTGCAGGAAAACGTGGCCCAAATCCGATTTTCTTTGCTCATACGTGACTCCGATCCGTTTATGTCATGACAGTGTAAACATCACAAACTGATCTTTTCGATTCTGATTTGGGTCACTTCCATATGTGGTCCTAAATCTGATACAGGTCTGATGTTTTGCAATGTGACCTCAGTCTGAACAGTCATATCAGAATTCATGCGACTTTTACGCCACTCTAGATCTACATTCATCACAATTCTGAGCTCATGGGGGTCACTTCAAAGATTTTACATACCCAAAGATATCAAGACAGTTGCGAAAGATAGTCAGTATAGGACAGTGATGTGTCAGAGCTCATAAGTATTACAGTGACAGCTCAATATACAAGCAAAAACATCATAAATGTTTAAAAACTCTGCTCTCTTTTTTTGCATCCTCGTCTATGCCTGCGCATAAATTCGCTGGGTTCCGCGGCAGATCACAGAATAAATAAAGGCGTAATCTTTTACTCTAATGTCCTCCGTTTACACTTCCGTATGACAGTGTGCTGCGTGACGTCTTTTTATCAATTTTTTTTTTTATGCGTTCGGGACCATTATCTGTTCCCACTGGAATCTGATATTGGCCACATTTAAAACAACAATGTGAACAGCTAAACAAAAAAATCGGATCTGAGCAATAAATGGGGATTGAGCATTAAGGCTTGCAGTGTGAACGTAGCCTAAGAGCAACTTTGATCAGCTTGCAGTAAGGCAGTGGGGTCTAAAGGTCAGGGGTGACAGCTCAAGTTCAGATCTCCAGCTCAGCCATGGCCCGCTCCAGGGGGTCAGTGCTCCAGTAGTCGTGGTCCCAGCCCAGGAACCAGCCTGTGAAAGTGGGCGGCTCAAAGCCCTGTTTAATCTTCACAATAGGTGTGCGCGAGTCACGGTTGGCTGGGTCCGTCGTGATGTATTGTGCAGCTGGAGAGGGAAAAAGAAATGTTTAATACAGGATTCATAAAAGGACACAATCTGCTTTTGCTGTTTCAAAACAAATAAACTGTTTCACATTACTGCCACCTATTGGACTCTAGGATGGACATAGATACTAATAATTGAAAAAATGCCTCATGACACACTACCATTCAAAAGTCTGTGGTTTTTGGGAAAATAAATGAATAATTTTGATCAACTTAATGCATCCTTTCTGAATAAAAGTGACAGTTCAGATATTTACAATGTTACAAAAGATTTCAGTAACACTTTAGTTTAGGGTCCAAATCCTCACTATTAATAAGCAGTAATAGAGTTTATTTAGGCAAAAGTCATAGTTATTAATAGTTAGTTAATAGTGAAAATGGACCCTAATCCTAATAATAAAAAAATAATTAAAAAAATAAGCAGCACAACTGTTTGCATCATTGATAATTTAAAGAAATGATTCTTGAGCGCCAAAGATTTCTGAAGGATCATGTAACACTGAAGACTGGAGTAATGATGCTGAAAATTCAGCTTTACCATCACAGGAATAAATTAAATTTTAAAATGTATTCAAATGGAAACCAGTTAATTTAAATAGTAATAATATTTCACAATACTGATGTTTTACTGTATTTGTAATCAAATAAATACAGCCTTGGTGAGCATAAGAGACTTTTTTTCAAAAATATATATATATAAAATATATATATCTTACTGACTCCAAACATTTGAATGGAAGTGCATTCTTCTCCATATACGTTATATTTTTATATCTTTTCATCCAAGCAATTAACCTTATACATTTCAACCAAATAATCTAAAGAAACCACCATTACGTTTTGAATAAAATACTGGCTGAGTGTATACTAGGTAAATTCTGTGTATTGCTTACTGTTTATTAACAATGGCATGTGAAACAATAGGTGTGATTCCAAAGACATTGAACAGTACAATACTACATTGTTGAACAGTAAATGCATTAACTTTTGGCAGTTTTATCAAAAATAAATAGATACAGTGGATAGAGATACAGTATTCCATGAAGTGCTCTAGGTCAATTGAATATACATACTTGGCACACTATGCATATTAGTATAGTAGAAGTAGTATGGCAATATTCTACTTACTCTTTATACTTTATGCAGTGAATTATAATTATAAGTCTAAAGTGTTGATTCTCACCTGAAGACATCGCCTCAGTTTTCTCCTCATCATGAGCTTCATTACCGATCCAAACAAACACCTGGAAAACACATTAAGATTTATTAAGATGTCTCATTATTGCCTGAATGTCAGTTGCATGTCATTACATTAATAAAATAGCTGTGAAGTTTTTTGCAAGCAACATAAAACTGATATATGAGAACTCCTTGTGATGTAGAACAATCCTGTTAATGTAGTCAGTTTACCTGATCCCAGGTGTCAAGGATCATGACATCATCTGTAGCCAGGTCTTCTTGGGTCATTTCTCCAGGTACTTCTTCAATCTGCATGGATATCAGCGCATCCATATTGAGTGACTCTTCATCATACTACACTGACAATATTCTCATTCAAATCAGGGCAGACAAAAATATCTGTGTGCGTAACTCACGATGAAACGGCCAGTTTTGTTTGAGCAGGCGAACAGTCGTGGCGGGTGGGCATTCATCTTGTCCTTCAGCCTGGCGGATGTGCGGTAATCGACCTTTCCTCCCAGAGAGTCCCAGAATCCGCCTGCAGCGCATGCAAGTATAAGGAGCTTAATTATGAGGATCACATTTTTTAAGAAGAGAATAGAACAAACAATATAAATATCAAAATAATAAATTGGATAATAATAAATAAATAGTTAATAAAAAATGGTCACTGATGGTTTACATAAGAGAATGAACTGGGAATTAAATATTAATTTGAAAAAAAAGTTACATACTCTAACTCTTTTATTTGTATTTTTCATGCATTCTAAAAGGAACATTCACCCCAAAATAGGGATGGGACGGTATGAAAATTTAATATCACGATTATAGTGACCAAAATTATCGTGATTATCAATATTATCACGGTTTTGTTAAAACGAGATGAAAGTGTTCAAAAAGAGTTGATGCTCACTGAAGACATTTCAACAAAGTTTTATATTTGAAAATCAACTAACAACAAATAAAACAAGCAGCTCTATGCACTTTTTAAAGCAAGATTAAATTCTGTGGCATTTCCTTCCTTATGACCGTCGTCAATAGCAACGCATTATAACGGCGCACATCCTTGTGTAACAACGGACGCGCGCTCTCGTTTCATTCAAATACAACTTGCCGTCTTGCGACTCCGTTTTTAATTATATTGAAAATGAAATCAGAGTTGATTTATTGTTTACAGAGTTTGATAATATTGTTGTGATCATCTTGTCTGGACGATTGTTTTGTACGCTGTACATAATGGATTTATAAACAGGTAAGATTTAAAACATTAATCTCAATTCAATGTCCCCAATTATGTGGTAAAAAAAAAAAAAATCTGTGTAATATAATGATATACATTATTATCCATTAAATGTCACTCTTAATAGTCTTGGCTCAAAGTCACTTGCTGCGAACTTTTCTTTGCGGATGCTTCACGTTTATTTCGAGTGATACAAAATAGTTCAACTTAAAACAACATTTTATGCCCAACTATTTCCCAGACGTAGTTTTGGTATTGAGGTAAAAGTTAACTTGCCTTGTGGTGATGGTCACACACAACACGACTCGGCAGATTTGAAGTGTTTCTATTGAAGCGACTTTTTCTTGTGCATGTTCTGCAGACAGGGTGACCATCCTCGATTAAGTTTCCCTCAGCACTTTTGTTAAAGCCAAAATATGACCACACCTCAGAATTGGTCCTCTTAAAAGGCTAAAAAATCTCCCGAGCACGGTCACTGCCTTCCGACGTTCTTGAATAAAAAAAACCCAACATTGCGCGCTGCACACGACTGCATCAGACATTTCTGCTGGCTTAACAGGATTAATAGTGAGTTATTAAAATCGCGATATTCAAACACGGGTTTAATGATAATTAAATTTTAAACGATATTACTGATTAACCGTCACTACATTTTATCGTGGTTTATAGTGAAACCGGTAATCGTCCCATCCCTACCCCAAAATGAAAATGATTTTTTTTTGCCCTTTTTTTTTGTTACATGAAACGGAAGTTCCTATAGTCTTTTCTTCCCAGTTGTGAAGTACATCCGAGTAACGACTTCTCGAACAAGAAAAAATGTAGGGCAAGACTTGATTTCGTCAATCAGGAATTGATTGGATAGTTGTGGTTTGCTATTGCTGTGATGTCATGTGAGTGACAAGTTGCCCCGCCCTCGTGCCAGTAAACACATCATCAGAAAAAAGAAGTCACTGCAAGTGGGAGGGGAAGTTATTTTGATTAAAGATTATGATTAAATAATAAATACTGCAATATCACTTTTGATTTCATGGTGACTTTAAACCTTGAAAGAAGCTTCAGTTCCAATTCATTGTAATTGTATGGAAAAGAGTGACTATCTTCGTAATTTCTCCCTTTGTGTCCATGAAAGAACGAAAGTTATACAGTTTGGGCACAAAATGAGGATGAGTAAATGATGACACAGTTGTCATTTATGGGTGAACTTTCCAAACGAGTTCTCACCATCCTCTCCTCCTTCACCCAGCTCAGAGGGCGACACTCCAAGGATGTCACACAGCTGCTGCGCCCCACGTTTCTCTGTATCACTGGCTCCTCGTCCCACCCATATGAAAGACGCAGCTGGGGTCACCAGGACGAAGGCATCATTGGAGTTCAGATTGGAGGACACTGCGTCAATCTGGAGGAAACAGCAAATATTAGAGGAGGATATTTAAAACTTCCCACCAATTGTAAACTTCAGATGCTGACCTCCACCGCTCGTGTGCACCCTGCGGAGTTTGAGCGCACTTGGAACAGCCGAGTTTCAGCTGGCGCCGTCTGACCACTTTCCCTGGAGGTGCCGCCCTTGTGCACCACCATGGGCTGCCCTCCGAACAGACTGATCAGGTGAGCAGGTTCCTTACCCTGGACCGCACGCACCTGAAAAAATACACAGTGAGTAGACATTAAACAGAGATAACATGCAGTCATTCTTCTGCAAAATGAAAAGGGAAAAAGAGACATTCTGATAACACTGTCATGTTTGCCCTATAGGCCTATGTCACGAAAAAAATGAAGACCGGAAGTACGTCTTTTAGTAGGGATACGGCTCTTCCGGTTAGCTCTTTACAATGGCGGAGTCCGATAGATACCGCTGGACCAAATATCTCCGCAACCTGCCTGAAGTCACATATGACGATGTGGTTCGGATGGTAAATGAAAACTCTCAAGTGGAAAAGCGTGAAAGCTGAGGAATGGCTGTCTACGTCCTGACGCAGAGCAACCCGGTACACTACAACAACAGCGGCGGGCTGTTCGTCAGTAAGGTAAACGTTTCTATGGTAACAGGGAGTTGGACCAATCAGCAGACGTTGCTGCTACGCTTAGGATTGTGGGTAGTGTAGTTTTTTTTCATAAGATCGCGGATAAAACATGTTTTTCTTAAAACAGGGTTGATTTCATACGAACTTATAGCTTCTACAGGAGCAAAAACATTCGTTTCACAACCTCATAGCTCGTGGTCAGTCTACCTCGGATGGTTTAGACATTATGGCTGATAATCTAAATCCTTATGGAGAAATACTGTTGACCGGAAGTTCTGAATCCCTACTCCGCGTTCCGGAAGCAGGAAGTGTGACATAGGCCTATTGGTTTTTCAAGAGGCTTCGGTTGAGAATTGCATTTAATTCCACAGGGTGGCAATGTTGAGCTCACTGTGTGGAATGTAGAGCTAATGCCAAAATTTCCCAGCATCCTTTGTGGTCAGCATGATGACAGTGCAGTGGGCTGTTCAACTTTAGGAGAAAGCAGAGCTTTATTAATGGTCGAACTAAAGGGGTTATTTTCTTCTACTGCCCCAAAAACTTACATTAGAGTTTTACATTACATTTAGAGTTCCCATGATAATCTCTGCTGAATCATACGATCGTATTCATTGCAATATAATCTAATATTTGTTCATGTTTCTATGAAATCTTAGTTAAAAGGAAAAGCATTTATTTTAAATAGAATTATTTTATAACATTATAAATGTATTTTTTGTCATTTCTGATCAATTTAGTTAATGCAACCCACACACACTTGGCCAATACAGAAGATGATGGACATTCTCTGTAGTCTAATGCGTTTTACACATTAACTACATTAGCATGCTAAATGTGCTAGATAGGTCTAGTTAACGGTGCATGACAGCATGCATACATCCAGATAAACATATAAATCATAGTCACACTTTGTATCAATTAAAAAATAAATGTGAATGCATGATGGAGCATTTCTGTTAATGTTCACATGCTCAGTCCCACAAGTAATCTGTAAATGTGGAAGACAGTTAGTTACTTGTGCAAAAATGACGAAATAACAACATTGAGAGACAAAGACACGAGTGTATAGGGATAGTATGTCAGTGTACAGAGCCTTACAAAAAAAGCGTGATAATATTTGTACATATTGATCATTCTCACTGATTTAATACGAGTTTAAAAACCCTTTAGCTGTACAAATTCATTTAATGGACTCTATGCTGCTACACTGTGAAAACAGAAAAGGTATTAGAGGAACATGACTAGGAATTTCCTTTCAGATTTGTAACTGTTGTTTGTGTAATGCTGTGTAAAATCATTTTTACTTCAATCATTTGACTCAAAGATTGAGTAAAAACAATGCTGTTTGCTTGTAAAAGTGGCAGAGAAGAAAGGCTCTGGACAGGGACATGCTATCCTGAGATATGGATACCTGAGTGGTCAGGGGAGCACCAGCCATCTACAGCAGGATGACGGATATGAATAACGGTCAGGAAGGAAAGACATAGAGGTGGAAGTTGGTTTAACAGATGGAAAAATCAAGGAAGGCTGATGCAACCGGCAATAACTGCAGAGTGTAGCTAAGCTTTCAAAGGCTACAGTAGGAACCAGGAGCACCAGGATGCTTGAACTTTATTTACCATTATTTATCAGTGCATGTAATTCAACAGCTATGATAAAAAAAATTGTTTTAATACTCTTTCGTCAAAATTAGAGATGCACGGATATTACAGTTTTTCTCGATTGTTTACACACATTTTCTGAAAGCATGCCTCATATTCTCAGAACTCTACACACAAATCCAAAAAAACACACACAATTGGCAAAACCCCTCAATTCTCCTGCAAAATGAAACTTTACATTCAAAACAATGTTATTTCTTCTCAAAATGGTATTTTGTTTTCAAATGACACACACAAACCATCATATGAATAGACATTTATAAGAACCAGTTGAACACAGATGTGCTCAGTGTAAAACACTATGATGAATGGAAAACACTTCTTCTCCATTCATCATAATGATTTAGGCCTTTTTTTGTTCAGTGTTACACTTACTACAGACAGTACATACATAAGTGTGTTGTAAAATATTTGAGAATATTGTTTTTATACTCAGAACACACAAATACACGGTAACAAATATATTTTATTTTTCCCACAAAAACAATGTACACAGTGTACATCCCAACCAACACAAAGTTGTTCATACAGTGGTCTACATACAAAACAACAGAAGAATTTACTGTATACAGTTACAGTAAAAATAAAAAATCCAATGTTGGCATCCATTGCTCCATTGAAGAGCTGACCTGTTGCTCTTTTATGCTAAAGCTCTGATTGCTAATTGTAAAACTGTGTGACGGGTGTTTGCCCATGTGATGAGTCAGTGTGCATATTTGAATGGCAGTGTGTTCCTTGTGAAAACAAGAGATTTTCTGCATGAAAATTGTGCCAAAAGCAGAGAATTGTGTGTAGTGTTTTGAAAAAGGTGTATTTTAGAACTGCAATTTGAGTGTAAAGCAGGAATTGTGCTTGTAGTTCAGCAGAATTGGTTCAGGGGGTTGGTGAATGAGTTACATGTTGTGGTCATTGTGTCTCAAGTACCAGAAAATGTGTGTAAACAATCAAGAAAAACTGTAAAGTTGGCAAGAAACGGAAATTGCATTACTCTTTTCTTCCATACTATGATGTATATCCGAGTGAAACTGCTTCTTGAACAAGAAAAAAAAACTTGACTTTGTCCATCAAGAATTGATTGGATCATTGGATCATTGACGTTTGCTAAGTGCTGTGATCCCATGTGAGTGACAAGTTTTGGGAGAGGAAGGATTATTTTCCCAATTATGATGTGCACTGATAAGTTATTTATAAAAAACTATTCCATAAAAAATAAGATAAGCAAATTTTGATTTCATGGTGACTTTCAAATTCTGGCCGATACCTATAAGCCAATAATTATTTTCATGTTGTGGCTGATATCTGATAATTGGACAATATTAAAATTCTATTCTATTTTGTCCAAATTAATTAAAAATAAAACATTAAAAACTAAAAAACAAATATAATAAAATAAACAATTTTAAATACTACATGTGAAGTTTAATAGATTTAAAAATAAAAAAAAACAGTGTTAATAAATGATTTTTTAAAGATTAACTTTAAGTGAGTATTAGGTGATGGCAAAGTATTTTTTTTCTGAATACTGTTGAATTACTGAGAATACAGTTTCACTCAAGAAATGTGCCACATCACAATTGTAAAATGGTTTGTGAATGCTTTTTCATGTTGACAAATTATAAAAAGAGAATCAATGTTGCACTTGTAATGAAAGAGCCCCAAATGACAATTTCACCATGAAGTACCAAAATATGGATATGATTGTGATCAAGTGATCCAACAAGGTTTATTCGTTTATTCGTTAGCATTACCTGCACAGGTCCACCTCCAAGCTCATCATCCAGTTGGGCGCCCAAGATAGCAGATGCCCCAATCTCATCTTGTGAGGAGTCCTTACCCTGCCTGTGAGAGACACCACACATCAATAGTCAGGACAACACACCTCAATTGTTACATGAAAACACATTGCATGTGCTCCAGTGTATATGACATGACAAAGCTTTACATTGACTGTGTGAGATCAAGTCATACCAGATGTAGATGATGTGACCCTGTCTGCCTCCATGGCGGTAATTGTACAGGATAATGTAACTGTCTCCGCCATAGAACTGTCCGTAAGTAGAGGGGTCAACTGGAACTTTGTCTGAACCTTCAATACGCCAGATCTATAATTGCACAAAAATAAAATACATGTATATGTCTACACAACATGTAACTTCAGGTTATGTTACATGCCGTGTGTGCTCACACGCTGACCTGTTTCTCTCCATTGCCATCATCGATCATTCCGTGTTGGGCGGCCATGGCTGGTGAATCATGCAGTGTAGAAGCATCAAACGGCACCTTTTCGATCTTAGCGATGCTGTTTGAGACATAAGCAATGCCCAGGCCGTCTGTCTGGTCCACATCACGCCAATTTTTGAAGAATTGTTTGAATAGAGGCGTCTCGCCCATCTCTGGGAGAATCTGAACCTGTGTTTGCTTTGGGTAACCCATTTTCTTAATGAACTCATCTGCTGCCTTCATGGCAACTTTTCTCTCTTCCATATTGGCATCTTTGCCTATAAAATGAACATAAGTGTGTCAACAAAGAAATCTAAAAAGGAAAAAAGTCCCCTTTTTTGTTTTGTCAGTCAATGCCATTTACCTTTCCAAACAAAGATCTTGCCATCTGAGCCGTGATCCAGGATGAAACAGTCGCTTGATTCCAGTGCACCTTGGGAGAAGGGGTTCTCAGCGGCCACCAGGGCAATGGCCATGTCTCCGTTGGCATCAGACACCTGAAGTACAAGAAAACGCCAATAAACTGAATGCATTTATGATCTACAAGGGCTATTTATCATTCTGGCATGGTTTATTTCCAATGGCTACCTTGTAGAGTTTGGCCATCTTCCTATTGGAGGCATCAGCCTTGATATCATCAGACACTCCTTCAGGCAGGTCTGGTTTTTCCCCAAGAACCTGCATTCAGATAGATGGATCGTATTTTTAGCGTGTTTCTTAGTTGATTTTGAAGTTGATTTTTTTTGTGTCTTTCTTACCTCCAAAATCTTTTCTCGTTCACTCCCTTCATCACAAACATACACACGAGCGCGTCCACTGCGTTCGTTGTCACGAATGCCCTTTGCAAGCTGCGTAGCTTTTAACTTCTCAAAACGGTTACTCTTTGAACCACACCACTGGTAGATCTCCTGTAAAACCACACAGAGAGAGCAGGGTTATTTTTGAGATTTTGATTATATCAAATCTCCCTCACTCTCTTCATATGATACTCACATTACCCAAGTCCAGGATGAAGCAGTCTCCCTGGTTAAAGCTGTCCCAGCTGACTGGCACTTCTGTTGCTCTGACAACACGCCGACCTTTGACCTGTAGCACCCGCTGCACTGTCACTTCATTGGTGACAACATGCTTGAATCCAGACGCAACTCCACCTTTCTGGAAAAAAAACAGATGTCATCAAAATTTCATGTCTGGTGATAATATTATTCCTTAATATTTTAACATTAATATTTTGTAGCAAAGAAATTAATGGTGACATGACATTTGTCAGTATTTTTAATAAAAATGATAAATAAATGTAATTCCAACAGTCAATGACCTGAATATATATATAATTAAATATTAAAACTTTAAATATTAAAATATTATTTCTTAAAAAATGAAGTAGTGAAGCAGTATTGTTTTAAAAAGTTATATTCAAATGGAAGTCAGTGTTGAAACCAAATGACTTTGAATTAAGGACTAATATCAACTAACCTCAACTATCAAAACTTTCAAAAATTCATGATATTTGTAGAAATGTTACTTGTGTTTTTTACTTTTAAATGTGTTTGAAGACATGAACATATTTGAACATCCTTATATGTAAATATTTGTAAACTTCAGAGTCTTTTTCCATTTGTCCTGTCATCGATTGGACCACTCACCATGTACTGGAGCCCTTTTTTGAAATATCCCAGGAAAGCTTTGGACTCATAGCCCTGAACTTCACGGTACTGGATGGGCTTTCCACCCAAATAGTCATCCATCTGCACTGTGAAAATGGCAGCCGCACCACTCTCATCCTGCGTGCAGAAGTCACCTGCCAGTTGAGGGAAGAGCATCTATAAGAAATGTAGCTGATGCATTTGACATTTAAACCATAGTAGCTTGTCTTACAAATTAAATGATGCAGAATATTTGCACTCTAAAAAATGCTGGGTTGTAACAACCCATGTTTGGGTCACCGTTGGTTTAACATTTTAAATTACATTTTTAAACCCAACAGTTGGGTTTGTCCATATTTGACCCAAACATGGGTTGAAACAACCCAGCATTTTTTAGAGTGAAAGTAAAATAAAAGTCAGAAATTCAGAATCTCTTCAGCAAAGCATTGTCCTCTTACCTAGCCAGAAGTGAAGGTCGTACTGTAGGTTGCCAGAACGCTGTTTGATAGTATTGAGGACCAGATAAGCGTCACCGGTGTAGAACCCTCCATAGAGGTTCTCAGGAACTGCCACCAAATCAAACTTCTCAATTCTCCACACCTGGAGGCCAGGCTCCCTGCCTGCTCGCTCAAACTCAGGGTGGTGCACCATGCTGTCTAGAGAAAAAACACACACACACACACACACACACAGACATTAGCCCCTTTCACATTTTCAGTCTTTAAATTACCATTTAGAGATCATGTGTGATCTCCAACCTTTTCAAATACACTGGTAAATCAGTTCTAGCCATTTTCCGGCATGAGAAGTTGCAACAATACCAGTAAATTACCGGTATGATCCTATACCTATGTGAACAAAGAATAGGTTATGAACTGGTATGAGCCTGTACGAGGTCAGAATGCGCTGATGTAGAAGCTTCTTTTGGACCAATCATTAAGCTCTGTTGGAGCGGTTTATGGTACGCTCCACTGCTTTTACAGTTTTTCTCGATTGTTTACACACATTTTCTGAAAGCATGCCTCATATTCTCAGAACTCTACACACAAATCCAAAAACACACACACAATGGGCAAAACCCCTCAATTCTCCTGCAAAATGAAACTTTACATTCAAAACAATGTTATTTCTTCTCAAAATGGTATTTTGTTTTCAAATGACACACACAAACCATCATATGAATAGACATTTATAAGAACCAGTTGAACACTGATGTGCTCAATGTAAAACATGATGAATGGAAAACACTTATTCTCCATTCATCATAATGATTTAGGCCTTTTTTTTGTTCAGTGTTACACTTTCTACAGACAGTACATACATAAGTGTGTTGTAAAATATCTGAGAATATTGTTTTTATACTCAGAACACACAAATACACGGTAACGAATATATTTTATTTTTCCCACAAAAACAATGTACACAGTGTACATCCCAAGTTACCAACACAAAGTAGGACATACAGTGGTCTACATACAAAACAACAGATTCAAAATCCAATGTTGGCATCCATTGCCCCATTGAAGAGCTCACCTGTTGCCCTTTTATGCTAAAGCTCTGATTGCTAATTGTAAAACTGTGTGACGGGTGTTTGCCCATGTGAAGAGTCAGTGTGCATATTTAAATGGCAGTGTGTTCCTTGTGAAAACAAGAGATTTTCTGCATGAAAATTGTGCCAAAAGCAGAGAATTGTGTGTAGTGTTTTGAAAAAAGTGTGTTTTAGAACTGCAATTTGAGTGTAAAGCAGGAATTGTGATTGTAGTTTAGCAGAATTGGCTCAGGGGGTTGGTGAATGAGTTACATGTTGTGTTTATTGTGTCTCAAGTACCAGAAAATGTGTGTAAACAATCGAGAAAAACTGTAATTGTTTTTCTATGTAAACATGCGCTAGACGGATAACAGACTGCTGTGACACGTCTGGCGCTTGAGACCCTACTTTCTTTTCCACTCATCAGCGGCTCTGTTGCTATTTCTTTGTACTATAGTAACTGCAGTACTACTGTATATTAACCATTATGTGTCTCATGTTTCGATTTCCGATGACTGACATCACAGAGTTTACTGGTATTTTGGTACTGATGTGTGAATGGTATGGATGTAACATGGTTTTGGTTTTTATTACCAAAGTACCGCAAGAGCAATTCAAAAGCATAAGGAGCCGTCTACTTTATTACTTTAGCCGTCGCTGTCGCGGTACTTTGATGTCATTCACCGATTGGTCTGTGCAGCGCCGGTTCAAGTCGAACAAGCCTAATGTGTCATGTTATTATTGGTTGATTTAGTCATGTGGTTTGTCAGTTCTGTTCTGTCATTGGTTCCTTGTCTCATTGCTCTCAGGTGTGTCTTGTTAGCTCATTAGTCTGTTAGTATTTATAGTTCTTGTGTTTTTTTTGTTCTATCTTTGTTATGCGTAACCTGCTGTTGGTGAGTTTGTGCATACTTAAGTTTTTTGTTTTGTCAAGCCTTTGTTTTTGTGTATCTACTCATGTTTTGGATTAAATAAAACTGCACTTGGGTTCAGTAAGCTCGCCTCCAGTGGACTGTGTTACAATGGTACTGTATCATTGTAGACATTGTAGACAAACTGCAAAAAAACTCTGAACTGAACTATAAAAATCCAGTGGCTGGGAGTTTCCTTCTGTGGTGATAGAGAACTGGGTTGGATGCAGGAAAAAGGAAACGTTGTGAGTCATGCTTTTGGAGTGACAATGCCAACCGTGAACACAGCCTGGCCAGATCATTCATACCACCAGCCCTCACTTAAAGTCACTCACCAGCTCTTAATGTGGCGAGAGCCTCTGAGATGGTGACCATGTCAGCTGAGCTTACCGCCCACTTGTGGGGTGGAGACATGGTGAAGTTTGGAATGTTTTAGGCATGAGTCATTCAGAAATGAGACGGTAGCATTGTAAGTCTCTTCACAGACCACAAGACATTCCTCAGAGAAAAAAAAAAAGTCCACGAAGGGAGTGGTGTTTACTAAGGATCAATATTCACCAATCATCCATCAGAATTAACTCAGAGATGTTGTGGTTTAGGATTTCTTAACATTATGAGAAACCAAACCACAGGAAGGGAATGTAATGACTGGTTCCAATGCCAAACAATTTTAAAGCACATATGTAATTTTTCAAAGAATGGATGAGTAGGGCCTGTTATGGGTCAGTATGATTTTTTTTAAATATTACTTTTATTCAGCAAGGATGCATTAAAATGTATCTAAAGTGACAGTAAGGAGAGTAAATAAATTCTGTTCTTCTAAAATTTCTATTAAATAATCCTGAAAAAAAATGATCATGGTTTCCACAAAAATATTAAGCAGCACACCTGTTTGCAGCACTGATAGTAATAAGAAATGTTTCTTGAGCACCAAACCATCATATTAGAATGAGTTCACAAGAATCACATGAAGAATAGAGTAATGATGATGAAATTCAGCTTTGCCATAATTTTAAATATACTAAAATTGAAAAAGGTTATTTTGAATTATAATAATTTTTCACGATATTACTCTTTTTACTGCCTCTTTGATCAAATAAATGCAGCCATGGTGCATTATTACCAACCCCAAACTTTTGAACGGTAGTGTACATGCATAAGTTGTTAAAAGTATCATGTATATTAAATTCGTGGACCATACAATAATTAATTTTATATTATGAAATAATTTCATATTAAAATTCTATACCATTTTGTCTAAACATATTTTCAAAACATTAAACAAAGATTTAACAAAAAGAAAAAATATCATTTGAAATGTTGATCATTTTAAAACTACATTTAGGCATCACAACATTACAATGTACAGTGTGAAAAATGGATTTTCATTTTTAAAGATTAACATTAAGTGAGTGTGGGAAATCTTAATGTAAAAATATAGGAAATAGGTGACTGTGCACAATCAAATATGCAATATAAACTGATACATCCAATATCACCTGATTAGAGATATCATGATATATCATGAATAAAATCATATGCATGCACATTATCTCTCATCATCTCCAAGAACATTAAACCATAAATCCACCATATATTCTGATCTTATTTTTCTCTCTACACTCATAACACAACACAAGACAATGTGCTAGGCAGGCCTGGCAATTAAACACTGAATTAACAATGCTGTCACCATGCATTCATTGACACCTCCAATATATCAAATCGCTATTTGGCAACACATTCTTCACAAACAGGCTTCTATTTTAAACCAGGGGCCTGCTACGAAACAAGCACTTGATGATGAACTTGAATAGACATGCGGCCTCCATTTGTTCTACATCAGCTGCTGTCTTATCAGCATGTACACCAAAGTCTATGTCGTGTGAACTAGAACTGATTTCCAAATGTTTTGATGTGCCAAAGTACATTGTATCTTCTGACATCTCTTCTGAACACATAGCATCAGTGCGACAGAAAGGCTAATTAAACAGAATATTGTTTCACGCAAACGACTGATCTCAGTCTGTAATATACTGCTCCGGGTTTCTCTCTTGAGAATTGCATGAAATATTTAGCATACATAGCATATATAGCAAGCCTATTCTTAACTAAACATCTCGTCTGATGCAGCTGATGAGTTTGCCGACGTCTGCTGCTAACCCACAGGAGACTATAAATAGCCTAGGGTCATGTGACATTTGCTTATGGGTCAAAATGGGAGGGAGATGTTTCTGGGAAGCGCCTGTATACAGTCAGTCCCTTTGAATAAGCCTTAATACAGTTTTACAAAAAGCAGTTAAGATGCATGAAAACAGGTGTACAATACATACTGCATTTGCTGAATTATAAAGTATGCACCCAGTAGGCACATGGAATGAAAATTATACCCTAAAGCACCCATTTATTTTGTAAATGCATGTTATTGATCTTACTATGAACGATTCATCCATGGATACATTTCATGTTTTTTTTGTTTTTTTTTAAAGGTGACATATTATGCCCCTTTTCACAAGATGTAATATAAATATATGGTGGCCCCAATATGTGTTTGTCAAATTTCAGCTCAAAATATCCCACAGATCATTTATTATAGCTTGTCAAATTTGCCCCTTTTGGGGGGTGAGCAAAAACGCGCCATGTGTGTCCCTTTAAATGCAAATGAGCTGCTGCTTCCCGCCCCCGTTCTGAAGAGTGACGATCCTTTACACAAGCTTTGGATACTCCAACAATAACAAAACACGCAAATAATCTCACTCATCCAAAATCTCAGAAATAAAGTTAGTGGATACGTTTATGTAGTTGTTGTGGTGTGGAGTTACATTGATTCATCTAATCGACTTACATGTACCGTCATGTTTAACTTTTACACAAGTTGACACAGTTCCCTGAAGTCTTTATAAGACAGCTGCAACATTTTTTGGTCAAATAGTGTTCTGTGCTCGTCTGTGCAGCCAACGACAGAGCTTTGCTCGAACTTTTGCCATTGCGTTAGAACTGGTTACACGACTGTTGTCGCTTGTGAAAACCAAATGGCGGCGCTGTGGGTGGAAAAGTGCAGATTAAAGGGGTAGTTCACCCAAAAATTTCAATTACCCCATGATTTACTCACTCTCAAGCCATTCTAGGTGTATATGACATTCTTCTTTCAGACGAATACAATCTGAGTTGTATTAAAAAATGTCCTAACTCTTCCAAGCTTTATATCGCAGTGAATGGCCGATTATGTTTTGAAGTCCATAAAAGTGCATCCATCCATGATGAGCTCTGGGGGGTTAATAAAGGCCTTCTGAAGCGAAGCGTTCGTGTAAGAAAAATATCCATATTTAAAACTTTATCGACTAAAATAACTAGCTTCCTAGTTATATAAGGCCGTCTAGCCTTATGTACGCGTCGATTTACAGCGAAAGTGTAACCTTTGACCTGACGCATTCATGATGACACATTGATGAATGCGGGAGCGCAGAGGATAGAGCAAAACAAAACACCAGTCACGAATTAGAAGTCTAAAACGAGAATTTTTAAAGAGAAATGTCAGAGGAGCTTGAGGTTTGTTGCCCAGCCTTTTTTTGTTTGAACCGCGAGAGGCGTTAAAGCTTACGCTACTCCTACATCCTACGCCATACATCATCAAGTGTTACTCTTTTGGCGTAAGTCGACTTGCGTAAGGCCGTCTGCTGTAAGCTAGTTATTTAAGTCGAAAAAGTTTTAAATATGGATATTTTTCTTACATGAACGCATCGCTTTGCTTCAGAAGGAAAACATTTTCTAAAAATAAAATAAAATTAACATGTACTGCATTAGATTAAACTGAGAGGGGTCATAGCACTTGCATATTGTTGTCCTACTGTTAGTTTAGCTGCTTCTATTGTTCTCATTTGTAAGTCAATTTGGATAAAAGCATCTGCTAAATGAATAAATGTAAATGTAAGTCCTTTATTAACCTCCCAGAGCCGTGTCGAACACTTTTAGCATGGGTGGATGCACTTTGATGGACTTTAAAACATAAACAGCCATTCATTGCCATTATAAAGCTGGGAAGAGCCAGGACATTTTTTAATATAACTCTGATTGTATTCGTCTGAAAGAAGAATTTCATATACACTAAGGATGGCTTGAGGGTGAATCATGGGGCAATTTTCCTTTTCAGGTGAACTATCCCTTTAAGGGGCGGTAATATTATAATAAGATCCCCTTCCTACGTCAGGGAAACGCTTAACAAAAGTTACTGGGTAAGGGTTGTCACTTTTCACGTTTACTGGGTTGGTAGATGCACCGGGGACCTGATTATAGCACCGAAACACGGAAAAAGTCAGATTTTCATGATATGTCCCCTTTAACAAAAGTAGGTATGCACGATATATCGCCCACCATATTGGTATCGCCCGATATATGTACATTTTTAATGTTATCAGCCCAATAAAGAAATGTGGGCGATATATTAAAGATGATAAATAATGTGTTTTTCCTTCTGCTGAGACACTTCAGATGCGCACTGTTTTGAATTGCTTGAAGTATGATTGGAATCACTTAAAAAAGTAAAATACAGTTAAGTACTACATGTGCAGAGCAAGTCTGTCATATAGGCTACATAAAATTATAATGAGAACATCATTATAATTGTGTCCTTGGGATATGGATTTTAATTGTGAGACTTTTGCTTTTGTAATCAGGCTCTCAAGAATTACAGAAAAACTTGAATTTAGATATATCAGCCAATATATCGATTATCGGCTTTCAAATAAAAAGAATTATCGGTTATCGATATTGGCCAAAATGTTCATATCGGTCCACATTCATCCCTAAACAAAATATCACAACCAGAACTCCCGGAACTTCAGAACTGCCTCCATTCAATCAACATCTGATGGAAAGAACCAAGTCAACATCCTACATTGTTTTGTTAATAATACGTTTATAATATAAGTTTATATCATTTTGATATGTTTTTACTCAGATGTACTACTTCTGGTTTATCATGATCTTATGACCCCAAAAGCTGAGGAGCCATCGGTTTTGAAAAGAGAAAAAGAGTCGGTGGATTAATTTGCACGATTACTTTGCACCTGCATACCTAAAGTACATACTTCAATAGTTGTGAAGTAAGTTTGACACTGACTTCAGAAAGCATTGTAAATCTGGCATTTCCTCAGTTTTTAAAGTCCGGAATTCTGACTGTAATATGAACCGATCTGAAAGTTCAGACACAGTGGCCCTCGGAAAATCTTGTCAGAAAGAATATAAATCTGAAGTGGAAATGGAAATGGATACATGTGATGGTCCTAAATCTGTTAAATGACCAGCATGTACCTCCAACTTGAATTTAACCTAACTACTGGGTAGTATAAAATAATTTATGTATTTTGACATAATCCTCAATCTGGAAGAACTGACTAAATCATCTTCCGTTTTCCTGGAGAAATGCCTGAATCAGATGAACTCCTGGTGTGACTCAGTTTTTCCATCTAGACATTTCTTCCTACACATTTTACAAGCCCCAATGCTCCTGAGATAATATTTTAGCACATAGTCTGATTCAAAGTCTTGTTTACGCCCTTGACTGCACCCAGTGTTTACCCAAAGATAAAACAGTGACTGCACTGACTGTGTTTTATAGCCATGCCCCATATTAAAACACAAAACTCAGAGAATTATTTAGTTTACAGATAAACATGCAGAAGTTCAAAGTCTGAGCTATAAAAGGTGTAAGACTGTTTCTATCAGATTGATATGGCTGATACTTCCTTGACTATTTCAACCGATCTAATGTTGAACAGTCAGCAAACAGAACGCTGTTCCTAAAGTCCCCATAAAAATTAAAATGGACAATAAATCTCTTTTTTTTTTTTTTTTTTTTTTGGAAATACTGCACTATTTTTTATTTTAAAGATGTATCTGTGCACATCATTATTATTTTTAAAATTATTTTGTCCTCCTAATCTTTAATCAAAATAATTGCCCCTCCCTTTTGCAGTGACATCTCTTCTCTTTTCTGGTCGGATTGTTCGGATATACATCACAATAGGGAAACAAAATCCAACTTGCAATATCGTTTCATGCTGACTTTAAGAACTGCATGAAAGCAAACACATGCAAATTTGTCACTGGTTTTGTAATGTTATGACATGATAACAACATATCACTTGCCATTACAAATTCAAAAAAAAATTGTGTATTGCTGGTCTTATTCTTGTAGATGTTTACATGTGTTTCTGAGTAACTTGCATGAAGTAAATAAAATCAGAGAGAACAACTTTTCTGTCCTTCCAGCGGAGACACAGTGTAACCTACTCTCACAGACCTCTGTTATTCTTTTAATCACTGGGTATGTGTGTGTATAGGCGTGTTTGGATTACAACACCCATGCAAAAAAAGCTAGTATGTTATCAGTCTTTGTCCAAGTTATCTACCTGGCTACAGACTGCACCAATCAAACTGTACACATAATGTGCATAAATGGTCAAAAACATGGATTTCTGCCATGACTTATGCTGGAAGGTTGCTGTAGTTTTTACCAAGCACTGAAGGTGTTTCCTGAGGTGATGTGAAGCACTTCCTTTTTTGTCTAAAGCATCTTTACCACAAAGTTAATGTTTGTCTCAGTTGTGTGTGTTTCTATGGTAACAGTTGATAAATGTGCACAAGGGACTGATGATGAGTAATCAAAAGTGGAACTATACAGCACATGACGTGCATTCCAAATCTTTAAGTTCCCTGTAATGGCCATATAATTTTTTTTTTTTTTTTTTTTTTTAATGATGACAAGTAGTTAACAATATGTTTGCTTTCGTTATTTAGTCATATTAATTCTTTCTGAGAGCCAATTGAAGGCTGAAAACCATAAATTGCTCCACTCTGCTTTGGTTTTAAAGCAAAGGATCAATCGACTGAAATATCAATAATAGGCCTAAATTACTCTTTCAAACGCATATGTGACAGCAGGGCAGAGAACGTCCTGCAGACTCCGCACTTTTAAAGATCCCGTTTGCCGCATAATTAAAAAGCGCATCTCACAATTCAGAATCTCTCCATATATGGCTTTGTTTGATGAGCATTTTCAGCGCCCGATACGAAAACAGCAGTTTTATCAAATACGCAATATGATGCACGGCCTACACTTGCTGAAACGATTTCAATCTGCAGTGTGTTTGAGTTCGTGGCGTGTCCCGTAAGAAAGTGTCCCTCCGTTACACACACACACAGAGACGCTTGTGTGGCAAGTAACAGTTCTGCGTTGTTTGCAGTGAAGTAACTTAAATCGTTACATTTCAGCTAACTACATTATTTTGTGGATGAGGAGGTTGGGGTAAAGTTCAAATAAATCAAATATAATAGACTTACCTTTAGCTGGACGACTGGAGTCTGTCTACTGCGGAGATTCAGTAAATGGTATTGCAGAATGGTTTGGACAGGACAACACCCCTCTGTTTCAGACAGACTATACTCAAATAATCCTCATCAGGGGGTAATCCTGGCATTTAAACCACACCCCTCCGACAACGGGACAAGGCAAATCACTGCCACCTACTGCGCCCCTTAGATACTACGCTCATTTCCCCACACCCACAACAAGTTTACCGTGGTAACCGTTGTTTCCTCCAACATACCACAGTTAGCCTATTACATATGTAGTTTTATTACTCACTTCTCTGCGTGTTACTTTCTAGTCGGTCTTTTCAAGGACTTTCTGTGACTGAATGCTTTGCGAAATAACATGGTCAAAGGCCTAATCTCTTCACTTGCTAAACAATAATATAACTATATATATATATATATATATATATATATAAATAACTGTCTTAATTACTAAATAAATACATAATTAATACATAATTGAATTAATAATATTCAACAGTAGGCTAATACAACAGTATACAGTAGCTCAGTGCAATACAGCTGAGATAATAATTAGGCTACTTTAGGTTAGTTTCTTTAGGTGTGTGTGAAAGGTTGGCCAAAGGCAAAGCTATTTAAAGATATTTGTTTTGTTTTTGATATAGAAGTTTAAATAGTATATTATATTATAATATTTATATTAATATTCATATTTATTATTTAATTGTTTGTTCTAAGTAAATGTTGCAATATGTCACAATTGAGGGTCAATTGCACTGTAACAATTTTCGAGGATGTGCAACTGAAATTTTGTTGCAATTTTATTGACTAAAGAATTTTATTGACTGAAGAGCGTGCACCTTATAATTTGTATTATTGATAACTTGTTATATATTATTGTCTTTACAATATAGTCAGTCTCCCTTTGGTTGGGGGAATACAAATAATCAATAGCTGTAAGCAATTGAACAATTTAAAAAAGTCCAAGTTTATTTCTGCTGTGGTTACAGTACTGTTCCTCAATTTAATCAACTGTGTGAATTAGCTGGGTAAGGGTAATACTGTATAAGACAACCTAAAAGTGTTGATTTCTTTTTGAATGCCACTTACTCCTCTTGTTTTGTCTTTAGCCACTAGATGGAGACATTCACCAGCATGTGGGTTCTTTCTGTGAAAGCTGAATTTGCCTGAACCTTTGATCCCCGACCTCGACGATGACCCCGACTAGCATGAATGCCTCTCTTTAGTTTCTGTTTGAGGATGAATGTCGCATCAAAATTACATCGAAATAAGCCAGTTTTCTTAACAGTAGTGTCTTTTAGTCCCTTTTAGTCTCTTTTCCTCAGGAGAAGTTGACTGTCAGAAGGAATTATGCATCATACAAGAACATAATGAATCACATTGGTCGGATCATTACGCGGCTGAACTTGTTCACAAAACCGTTTAAAAAGACTCGTTAACGAATCTGACAGAGGTAACGGTTCTTGATTCACTTAAGTATTTCACTGTAGCATTTTTTCAGTAAAAAGTATTTTTAGCAATAGTTATTTTAGTAAAGTTGAATGTAAATTATATTTAGGTTTTAAATAACTACTTTTTATAAGCTGAATCATGTCCACGACACAGCAATTAGGCTACATTCAATTAAAATGATAATTATTAATAGCCTAAAACTTATTTAAAAAATAGTGGGAACGTCACGATGACGTTTTACTTCATGACGTAAAGAATAGCCGAATCGGTTATTGATCCGAACAGCTCCTAGAGAAGGATGACTCCGATTTCCCAATCCCCGTCACTAGGAAAGGATACCGGCCAACCCAACTTGAGCCAATAATATAAACCATACGGACCTGTGGGTAAAGTATTTATGGAAGTAGCCTAACTATAAAAGATTATAGACGCGTATTATCGTAAACTCCTCGCTCTGCTAAATTCATTATGAGCTTAGTACAGTGAGATTATTTAGACGTTTTGGTCTTCCCTCGCGTTACTGGGAACGGAGCTCTGGCTCCAGCAACCGGGCTGTGGCGCCAAAGTCATGACAGACAGACAACGTCAAAACTGCTGTTGAAAACCGCGGGAAAATGAAAGGGATCTGAAAGAGCCTCTTTGTGAAATCCTCCGCTATACTGTCGCCTTATTGTCTGTCAGATTTGCCGATCTAGCGACGGCGTTTGAAACGTTTCATTCTTCAGCAGGGTTATATGATGTGATTTAATCTTTGAGCCTCCACCTACTGTTTTTCGTTCTCAATGGAGCAAATGCTTCACTGAGGTCTCTCTTAATATCGGTGGCGTACCATAAATGAGAAGACCAGACCAGAAGAGCATTATAGATTTGTAGCCTACGCTCTAGAAAAGTTCCTTGTGTATGTTTCAGTCTTCTTCTTTTTAAACGTATGTGCCTGTACAGCAGTCTCCTTCACTGCATAAGTATTGTGATCTTTTATTAACACTTTTAATGGAGCTTCTTAGTCAGCTAGATCAGACTGATTTAAATGACCATGCTCTCTCTTTTCCAACAGACCAGTCTTATCTTGTGTATAAGGATATCTTACATAAGACAGGAAATCAGAGGACAGGTATGGCTTCCACATGAAAATATTGCTTTTGGCACTTGAGGTTACACAGAAAGCTCTTTGTTGCGCTCCAAGAAATACCTCACAGAGGCAGGCTGTGTTTATGTAGAGGAATGGATAACTTCAGGTTTGTGTTATTCAAAAACAATTGGTTCAAGTGTGGCCTGTCAGCTGAAATTATGTGTGTTTGGAGCATAATGTGGTTTGCTTAAGAACATCATATATTACGTTTACACATTTAAAGTGTCCTTAATGCTGACTGTACTGTGAATGTACAGTTGTGTATGAAACCATTGATATTTGGCTAAGCTGCGCTTCCTTGATTTCTTTGGCTAAGTCAGAAAAAACTTGTGTTTATGTGTTTATGAAGTGGTAAAAATTTATTAGATTTCATATGGGCTGGAATGAATTGTTACATTGCATATTTACTTTTCTTTTTTTGTTTCGATCTTTTCTTATCTATTGTAATGAACAGAACAGTGTAACAGTTTATCGAAAAGAACAAAAATGAGGTTTTTGGGACTTCGCTGCTAGAGTTCGATTATTAAAAAACAATAACAAAGATGCAGCCGTGAATGTGCGTGGAATCATGGGAGTTGTCGTCTTCACCTCCACAGCCGATAGTAAGAAATCAGACGGGACTCAAGGCAGAAATCATGTTCATGGGTGAGCTAATGTTTTTAAATTTGTATTAATTACAGTTAAACAATACTGTGTGGTATCAGGGCTGGGTGATATGGCCAAAAAAATATATCACGATAATTTTTTTTATATCAGTCGATATCGATAATAATTATCACGATAAAAGTCAAATCTTTATTTCTTTCAAGTTTAAAGGCAGATTTTTACTCCTAAGTGAAAGTTGTAGAAACAAGAGCGTTAATTGTGGTTTTAAACTACTCTTTATTGTCAGAACATATCAGGACAAACACTTGCCAAACTGGTAAACATTTCACAAATCTGAGGTAGAACATTCAAACATTTGTCATTTTTCCTTAACAAAATAAATATCTTTATTGGACAATTAATTTCTTAGTTTCTGCATGTGCTAATTTTTATTTGGTAAAATGTAATATTCTGACTGTTTGAGTTTTATTAAACTTAACCATTGGTCATCCAGTATCATGCATTTAGATCATGATAACCACAGATAAAACCAGGCATAGCCTGTAGCACCTCACTATCATGGCAAAATGTAACTTTATGGTTTCTATGGTATTTGTATGAAAAACAGTAGCCTAAATACATTATTAAATACTGTGATTATATTCCATTAGTCCTTTAATACATTGTCTACATTAATAATATAATACAATTCAATATGTATGGTGCAGTTAATATTACTAGGCTAACCTTACAGTAAATCCATGGTAAATGATGGGAATTTGTAGACGGAAAAGCCTTCTGACTGTATCATTGTGCACAGTGTTTCTCCTGTTTGTCAGCGCTGTTTCATCTGCCTTTAAACTGGTTTAAATCACTGAGACATTTGTGTTCTTCGCTGCATTCAAACGCTTCTCACTGGATCTCGTGACCGAGACCGATCAGAGTAAACGCATCTGCTCTAGTGAGCTCGCGCTGCGCTGCCGTTTGGACTTTGAGCCGAGCGGATAAATGGTCCGTGTGGCGCGCGGTTCAAATGAGTTTCGTTCCGCTTTTGGCGCATAAACATTATCGAACATTTATCGAACTCTTGATATCGTTTTATCGAGAAAAATTATATCGCGGTAATTATCGTTATCGTTTTATCGCCCAGCCCTACTCAGGCATGAAAACTCCTCACCTTTCGGCGAAATTCGCCGTTTTAAAACCTAAAAGGGTCACCTACGTGATTTGTGCAGATCCGATGAGAAAATATTTATGGGGGGGTCGTGCATTTATCAGCATTTATCCCCTATAAAGTTATCATAAACTTCGCAGCTTTAAAAAACAATCATCATTCCTAATGCCGAAACATGACAGCCAATACGAGTCAGAGTAACGCTAGGCCAGAAATGTTTTCAAAGTCTTACCGCGAGTCTGACAACTGGACTGCCGAACAAACCGCACGTCGGAAAGCAAGCCTGAGGTAAGTTAGCTTGCAATGTTAACTGTCCTGTCAGATACAGACAGCGATGTTGCCAATGTCATTATTTTTATATTTTGATATAGAAGTGGGCGAGATAATATCGCGAGCGGGCGCGGGCGCCGTGAGCGCTGAGTGAGCAGGAACAAGTAGCAGTGTTATTCATTGCGCGGCTCGCGAGCCTCATGTGGCTCACCAAGCTTTAATTTGTGGCTCGCTTGGCGGTAATAATACGGTGATATGATAATGCATTCACTAGAGATATTTCATAAAAAAATTTATAACAAGTAGGGCTTTAACATAACCCATTAAAAACTCAAAGTGTCAGCTCTATTACAAATATTTTCGATCGGATTGAAAGGGGTAGTTTATCGAGAGAACGTGAAAAAACTTGATCGATTGAAAACCGAAACTGAAAGGACGACGTATGACGCGCTGAACGAGCTGTTCTCCTGATGAATAAAGTGTCATATAAATGAATGAGTATCCTTTCATTCTATAATTCTCCTGCCGCATCCTTCTCACCTTTTTTACCCCTGACCTGTTTTCATGCCTGCCTACTGTGGTATGAAGCAGGGTGAGGCCGAGAGCCGTGGGAGCGGAACGAGGCCGATGGAGGGAGTGCTAATGAGAGACAGATACCTGCGCAACACACCGGCCTTTATTATGCACTCTATTGTACTTTATTGTACTCCTAACAGGTCACTTTATTTGCCAAATTAAAATCGTGGATTAACGCAGCATAGTTTTACCTGGTCAAAACAATCATACAAAAAATACATTTGTTGAAAGTTATGTTATAACTTTGCACATTGTAGTAAGCTAGATCGGTATTAAAATATTATATAAATAAAAGCTGTATAACTTGTGTTGCTAAATGGCATGCAATTAATTTTTTTAATATATTGAATGGAAAAGAAAATTCTGTATCACTGTCGCTACAAATAAAGCTCTCATTATGTTAGCCACTCGTGGTAAATCAAGAAAACAAAAGAATTTAAACAATGCTATACAACAGTGATTCGATTTATGTTGATAAATGTATCTAAACAGTTAATCACCTGTCTAATAAAACTCAAGTAATATATTATAAAAAAAAAAAAATCATATTATAGCTTCTTTGGTGTTTCCATGGTTTCTATGGAAATCGAGGGTAACGCGAATATGATGTCATTGATATGACACGGGTGACACAATGACAATGACTGTGTCACACAATGACACGGGTCATTGCACTAGTTAAAATTGCCCATTTCTCTGGATTTAAACGTTGTTGGAAGCATTTGGGATAATGCAAGTACACAAGTCAATAAAATATATACAAATTTTCTAGTGGTTTTTGGATATTCTTACATATTGTGCCTTTAAGCAGATTAAATGATTGAAGTCCTGCATGTCACCATAGTGAAGTGTCATTTTCTCCAGAAGATTTAAAGAAGGATATACATGGATGAATCGTTTACAATAAGATCTATAACATGCCAATAATTGGTCAATAGTAACTTTAAAGCAGGGCTTAACAAAGGGTCTTTAGAATATTAGTTAACAGTTTCATTAATTGATTCAGCTCCTAAGCACCCTTTTAAGTTATTGCCACATTTTTAAAGTTACATATTACTGAATGTGAGATCATTTCTTTCATAGCTACTAAACCTTTGAGAAAATATTTTCATCACTTGTTACTTTTCCAACCTTTCTCAGGCGTCTTCCTGCTAGATTAAGACAGACGACTGTGGACTCAAACGGAGGCTTATCTCAGCTGGCCGATTCAGTTATTGGTAGAACAGTCTACTTTAACCTTTATAACGCATGTCCACATGACCATAATGAAATATTGTCTGGATGTCGCAGGAGCATTTAATCAATTAAACATGTTTATGAAATTAGGAAAACTAACTGCATAGAACGGAGCTCATTATCTCTCGTCCTGTGGGACGGAGAGTATCCTTTCCATCCCTCTGATTCCTTGCCCAACTCTCTCTCCCTTTGTCTTGAACTCGGTCACTGTCTCTGGTACAGTTGAGAAAGTGAGTCCATGACTGAAACGTTTCTGTTTATTATTACTGTTGAGACAGTTCCTTCAAGTCACACATACTTTAAAACAAAAGCCAGCTTTATTCTTGATGTATGGTTTTTCCCTGTAATCACAAACATCAGTGATGTATGGGGTTATATGGCAGTGCATGCAGAGAAAATGTGTAGAAAACTCGGTTTTATTAGAAAGGATTGTGTTTTTTTTTTTGAAGTCCTCTTTCAACAGGCTCATCTCTGTTAGGATCTCCAGCGTGTTAGAACAAATGTCCACACTGACACGTATTTAGCATTTCAACACAGATCAAAAGAAAACGCTTTCACTCCACTTCAAAGCCTTTTCTTTCAGTCAGAAATCTCTCAATAGCTGGTTTGACTTTGACTTTTTAGGGAGGGCAAAGAAAAAAGTTTGCGTACTGCAAAACTCTCAGACTTTTTTTTTTTCTAGCAATGCCGCTTCTCCTGTTTTTCAATAGGCTAACTGTATTGAAGTTTCGCCAACACAAACTGTTGTAGAGCCGCGTAAGAACTCGCTCTCGTCTTTGATAAATGAAAAGACGTACCGTTGACTGAAACCGAGAATGTGGGAGTATACTGTATGTTGATGAAGCACCTTCACTTTCTTGCAGCTAAAGAGACTCGGCAGTTTAGAAGTCATTGTTTGTAGGAATGAACGTGTAAGTGTCCGCTCACAAAATGCTTTTTGGTCTGTAATGATAAAGGACCCCATTTTCTGGAGCAACATGTGTGCAGTTGTGTGTGTCTATTTCATTTATGAATTAAGGATTAGATTTTGATTCATCTTTTTTTGTGGGGGGGGGGGGGGGGGTCTTTTTATGCTCACTAATAATGTTGATATTATTACAATTTAAAATACATTTTAACATGTAATTTATTCCTATGATAACAAAGTTTTACTGACAAGGGTTTCTCAAATGCTGTATCAGTTTTGACCACATTTGTGTTTGATCCACAGGTTTTGGCAGTCACAGTCCCCACATACATGATTCATGTGTGGATTGCCATTAGATTTACGCACCTTTTTACATTTTTTGTCAATGTCACTACTTTGTTTCAGAGTGAATAAGGAAAGCCTCCCTATAGTATAGAGAGCATGTACAAAAATGATTGATTGCTTGCTCTTGAGTTTTTCTTCATTCCATTGTCTTGACAAACTGGTCCACAATGATTTAACAACATATGTGAGGGGTAGACAGAGGATTAGGCAATTCATCTGTGCTAGTTTTTCAAGCATCAGGGCAATCTGAGTTCACCATGACTGCCAACAGAAAACAGACTATTAGAAGCGACTAAGTTGCTTTTACTCCAATAGGTCTTTGTGCTTTGGCCAATTCTTCCAAACCACTTTATTGTATATGCTCAAAAACAAAAGGGCCTTTTTCAAATCTACCTAAAATATGCTTTGCCTCCCCCAATTTTTTTTTTTTTTTTGTCCTACAGTTCTCGATGCCAACCCTAGGGTTTGCTGCTAGACCTGGCTCCCATTTTAAAGTGGTTTTGTGGTTGAGTTGGAAGTTCTTTGAGTTTCATTATGTTTTTGCCGTTATGCCATTTCCGGATGAAGCATAAAGCAACTCGTAATTCAAAAATCTTTCTTTTCCTTAATCTGGATCAGGACTCTAAAGGATCAAGCTATCAATGTGAGAAAGGCTAGCAGAAAGTGATTTGTTCATCCACATGTTTAAACACAAAATTGCCCAACTGGTTTCTCAACTCAGCTCCATTTGGACATGCTTGCTTCAGAGGCTCAGAAGTTTCCCAATGTTTCTTTTATAAATGTTAAGTTTATGGTTTCATAAATGCGCAGGGTTGTGTGGAGTCATTGTTTAGACGGTCGCATTACTTCACTTGGCATCGAAGGAAGGATTATGGTAGACTGCATCTCCACCGAGGGCTCCATTCCTCCTCAAAGTGCAGTAAGACATATTATTTGCATCCCACATCACCGGTTGTGTTGATGCATTCAGACGGCTCAATTTTCATGCAGCTAATTTGTTCTCTATAATGGTTGCTCAAGCTGTACACAACATTCAGACCTGTTTATACAAATTTCAGTTGTCAGTGCTTTTTTTGGACACCACTGTGAGCTTTTTCCAACAAAGATTTAGCTTAATCATAGTCATTTTGTGACCATACTGTAGTAAATGTCCAATCTGTTTGTTTGTTGGCTTTTTAAACAAATTAAGACGTCTGTCTTTTCTCACTAAAATGGGGGGAAAGGCGATGCACGTTACGCAAATGCTAAGACAAATTAAAAACGCATGTTGGATGTATTTCCAAACCGCAAAATATAATGAAGCGGAGCAGCTCAGCTGGGCTATAAATGAACGGGCTAATCAGAGAGAGACGACACAGCACAGATTCTTTTTCAGTATATGCTGAATGTTTACTATGTTGAGAAGCAGCTGCTTGTTCATGCCTCTTTAAAGCTGTCTTGCAGGGTCTGATTTAATCACGTCCCCGCGGCATGGAGCTTCGCACACAGGACGGCCACTAATGATGGGACCTGCCCCACTTCATCAAAGAAAGTGTTTTGCTCACTCTCACTGTCTGTCTGCCTCCATCTCGGAGAGGAACGGAGATTCAGTCCATTAAATAGACAGGAGCGGTCGCACAACGGAGAACCTTTTCTGGCACTTGCCATTCGACGTTGGATCATAAAATCAGTCTGAAATCTACATCCTGCATCTCAGTGTTCAGACCATTGATGGGAATAGACCATCTGCGCACAAGGGCTACAACTATAAAGCATATTTCATTGGTTCTTCTGGCCCTATTACGACTCGGATCCATCTCAATCTGTTATCCACCAGAGAAGGTGGGGAGGATCAGATCAAAGCCTCTGTTGAAGGAGAAAACCTCCTTTGTGAAAATCTGTCTCACCATTGCAGTGCTAAAGAGATGAAAGGGAGATTAATGGAGGTTGACGATAGCCACTGACACATTCAGAGATGACGCAATCAACAAACAAGATAAATCAAATCAAATAAACAGAGGCTTAACATTCAATACAACCAGCTTAGAGTAGATCTGTGCCGTTATTCCCAAAGAAAAAATGGCCGAGTCCAAACACAAGTGAAGTATGAGGCATAAACATGCATCGCCATTCACAATGAATTAATAATCACTTCCCGCAGGATCTTCATACCCCTTCTCCTCCTCCTCCTTTCCTTACATAGCTCCATCCCTTCCTCCCTCCTTTCCACGGTCATAATCGGCGTCAGCATAATGAATGGCCCTATGGATGGCGTTGCAGTTTAGTGCTGTCAAACAATCACTGTGCTTAGCACTGCAGGATGACAGCTTGTTCTGTTTCATCACATCTTTGCTTTGCGCTTTCATTGCGAATTCGAGGTGGCCTTGTGATTGGACGATTGCCATGAGTCAGCACATACACAACTGCTTCACAATCTAGCCAGAGAAGTCAAATTTAGCCCATTAGATTTTGCCTTTCCCTACTGAAAGAAAAACTGCTAGTTTACGCTCTCAGTTGGTTTACCAGTCTGATCTGTGGCTGGTTTCAGGGGGCTTTTGGCCACTTTTCAACCAGTCATACTAGGAGACCAGCTGGCCTCCAACAGAAGTTTGGAACTTGTAAGTCTATCATTTCACCGCAAGATAAAGTTGACTTTTTTATTTTTAATGAATTATATGCGTGGATGTGTACAATAATTGTTCACAATAAGATAAATAACATGCATTTAGAATAAAATATTGTGTTAAAGGGATACTTCACCCAAAAATTTGATTTGCTTTTAATTTATTCACCCTCAGGCCATCCAAGATGTAGCAGTAAAGAAGATTTTTAGCTAAAAACGGGGTCCTCGTGATTCATATAATGGAAGTCAATGGGTGCCATCACTTTGAGATAAAAAAACAAACATATGCAGACAAAACAAAATTAATAATCGTGGCTCCTGATGATACATTAAGGTCTTAAGAAGCTAAATGATCGGTCTATACAAGATACGGAACATTATTCACAACATTTTAATCTCTAATCCATTTTGTTTTATCTGCATATGTTTTTTGATTCTCAAAGTGATGGCACCCATTGACTTCCATTATGTGAATCACAGAGGATCACCGTTTCAGCTAAAAATCTTCTTTACTTTTCTACTCAAGAAAATAAGTCACCTACATCTTGGACTGAGGGTGAGTAAATTAGAAGCTTTTTTTTTTTTTTGGTGAACTGTCCCTTTAAATTGTATTTCATGGCAACTTTAAGACCAGTAAACCAGCTAATGACTCCCCCCCTTTTCAGCTGGGTTGAGGTTTGTTGGATCCCACACTCTAATTACTCCGGATTTTTGCCGTTTTAAGATAGATAATGCGTATGACTAGGAATGCAGTCTGTTGTCTATCTGTAAATGTTTATTCAGTTATGTAAAAATAGAGTTGCTTTGAGAATAGGCGATTATTGTGCTCCTGAACATTTCCATATGTTTGAGAGGGAACCGAGAGGACTATTGTCCTCCTTTTGTTGGGACTGAATTGCTTTGGCAAATCTTAAACACATTTGCTTGAATTAGAAGATGTAAATTGCACAGATAGCATTTATTTGACAGCAGTTTAATTAGCAGACAAATGAGCCTTATCTTGCAAACTGTTAGGTTTTGCTTGAGTCGTTTTCCTGCTTTTGAGTGCAAGTTCAGCATTTTTCAACCCAACCTTAAAAGAAAATGAATCACGGTGTCCTTGATTCTTATATATTTTAGCAGTGGCTGACTAAATAGATAAGGCTATCTGATGTTTCGTTGACATGGTTGTTAGATCAGTACAAGAAACAACTTTCTAAATGTGGGTGGCATTTTGTCTTGGCCCAGGCTCTATGTTAATGCTGTTTTGAAAGTCCTCACTAAATGTTGTGTTTCCTGTCAGTAAACACTAACATTGGCCCAATCAGAAACCATAAAGTACAATAAATCATTGTGTCCTTTCCAGACTGAGAGCATGAGGATGGCGGTTCTAGTGTTTTTCTGATTTGCTAATAGGACACAGGATGAGTGGTTTTATTTTATAGACCTACATGCATCAATTAAGCAAGTGACGTTTCTTGGATGTGTTTTCTTAAAACCCATCCTGTTCCCTCAGGTCCTTCAGGCCTATTTCTTCCTTATTAATTGTCCATACTTATTTATCTAGACGGCAGTTATTTTTTGCCATAATGGTTCTACTAAACACTAGCGCACAACACTCAATGAAGATGCAGTCTGATAAGTGGAGTAATGGAAGTCCAGAAAAAGACTTTAATGCAAGAGAGAGTACCTTTGAAAGTTGGTTGTGAGTACATTTTGTAGACCGTTTGCTTTGTTCCGAAACAGGGGCTTAATTTGTTACAATGTTGCAGTTTCTTCTTGGTTCGGTTCGCTTTCACATGGCAACATTTCAAAGCGTACCGAAATGTGTCTGTTGGTACACGATCCGTTCCACCTGCACGATCCGTTCTACGCATGCGTAACGGGATTTTAGCAATATTGCGATTATGCTTTACCTCATGTAAACACAATACTTAATAATGTGATAAGCTCATAATGGCATCAACTATAATCGTATTAAAACAGGTGGCGTACGACGTGTTTAACCATGTAAACACTTGAATCGCACTAACTGAAGTGCGCGTGTTTTTGTCACGCACCTTAAGCGCGTATTCATTTTAAACTTGACATTAGGAAGTTTTCCCTGAACTCTGTCAACATGACTCACTGTCAGCAGTCTGCCTTCCTTCATCCAGAAACAGCTCAAATAACGTGACAGCAGTGTATAAAACTGTTACAGGCACCGGCATAATATTTCTGTCTTCATCACGGCACAGAATAACAAAATACGTCCATAATAACCCGTTTGTTATTTAACGTACGTAATTACGCGCATGCGTAGAACGGATCGTGCAGGTGGAACGGATCGTGTACCGACAGTGTCTATGCAAGTCAGATGTGAGTAAAACATCCTCTTATTGGTCAGAGTTCACCTGTTTAAGTTCCTCTGCATCATCCATCAAGATGTATTGACATTTTTGCTGTCGTGACACGCAAACACTACTTGATTCCCACACTGACTCATAAATTATGTATATTAAATTACATTTAGAATGTGATATATATATGTATACACACATATATAAATATATAACTTTTAATGCAATTAGAGCTGGAATTAAGGCTTCGTCGGACAGCATTCCTGCAATGCATGGAGAAGAGCAAATACACAGATGAAAAGGTGCTCTTTGGTTTTCAACCACAAAAACTCACAGAATTAGACACTGCTGCTTTGTATATAACACATTTCCCATTATGAATTATGATACCGCTTGGTTCGTTGGTCCGTTGGATCGGATTGCTTTCTCACATCAACCGAACCGCTCCTGAGTTCATTTTCAATCAGGCCGAGACCTCCTTGTTCAGGCGTTCTCGGAGCGATTGTTTAGGTGCGGATTTAGAGTGATTTCTGCATTCATATATGCCTAAACGAACCCAACTAATAGAGAAACAAACGCTCCAAACGAGCTAGGTGTGAAAACGCCCCTTAGACTGTGTTTCAAAACCTAGAGCTGCCTTATAAAAGAGAATCCTAACTGAAATGTAAGTTAAGAAGTGACTGATTTGGAACACTCTACATACTGTATGCTGCATTTACACTGGCACAAAAAAAATCCGATTTGTACAAAAATCGGACAAATCTGAACGTGATCGGTTTTTTTTCGCACCTGTTCTGAGCCACTTCCAAATGTGAGTTTAAATCAGGTACATATCTGATATCTGGACATCTGACCTACGTCTAAACACGTATATCCGATTCCTTTTGGAATTCCAATCCACCACAATGCGAAGGCGCCAAATGTATCGTATGAAGCAAACGCCTGTATGCGCTCACACTAAAACTCACAGCTTTATTTTTTTACTGAGGTGAAAACTTTAAAGTTAAGAAATTGCGCACACACAGAAGCATTTAGGAGCATATAAGCAACTGGGTTTTAACTTCTGCGCTGTGAATTCTTTTAAATAAAACAGCTTCGTTACTGAAAGCTTTATTGTAGGCTATTGCTTAGCATTGATGTGATAACTGCTGTTTTTGTAAATAAGCTAACAAGCTTCATTATTACATAGGATGGTCTGAGGAGGGGTAATAATGCAGAACTCAGTCTATCACAGCTTGACTTGGTTTAGAACTTGTTCTCCCTCTCTGAGACAAATCTCAGGGTGAAACAGAGGTGGCAGTATGCCAAATGTTTTTTTTTTGGTTGATCAAATTTAGGCTTTGTGACTTCAGAATGATAAGGTGAGGGTTCAGGGAGAAGTCAGGAAGCCGTTGTTTTCAAAAATTCGTGTTATTTGGTTATTCTATCCAATCATGAGTGTGCAAGCCCCCCTGTAGCTACACAGAGAGGCCAATACAGAATCCGATACAGTGAGGATCATTGAGGAAAATGCTTTTATTTGAAAACAATGTTTTTCTTTACGAAATGTACTAGCATAACAATTTGAGTCAAAAGTTGATTTAAAAAAAAAAAATTCAGGATGTCTTAGTTTTGAGTTTCCCTTTTGTAGTTTTGTCATTTTAATGAATACAGCTTACAGCTCATGAAAAAATAAAAAAATAAATCAAGTATCTTAAGTCATTAGAATATGTCCTAAGATAAATCAAAAAAGGGTTTATAATACAAATAAAGCAAGTTTAAAAAAAATATATATTGATTTATGCACTTGGTGTAAATTACTGCATCAATGCAGCGTGACATTGAGGCGATCAGCCTGTGGCACTGCTGAGGCATTATTGAAGCCCAGGTTGCTTTGATAGTGGCCTTCAGCTTGTCTGTATTGTTGGTTTGGGTGTTTCTCATCTTCGTCTTGACAGTCCCCTATAGACTGGAAACTTATAACAGTCACTGACTGGAAACTTCAAGCAAGTTGGATTCTGTGCTTCTCCACCCTTCCTCCAAACTCTGGGACCTTGATTTGCAAATGAAATCTGAAAAGAAGACTTTGGACCACTGAGCTACAGTCCAGTTCTTTTTCTCCTTAGCCCAGGTAAGACGCTTCTGACATTGTCTCTGGTTCAGAAGTGGCTTGGTACTATAGGAATGTGACAGTGGTAGCCCATTTCCCAAGATGTCTGCGCATGGTGGCTCTTGATGCACTGACTCCAGTTTCAGTCCACTCTTTGTGAACTCTCCCATGTTCTTGAATTGGCTTCACTTGATTCTTCTCAAGAATGCAGTCATCCCTGTTGCTTCTTGCCACACTTTTTGCTTCCAGTCAACTTTCAATGAGTATGCTTCAACACAACGCTCTATGAACAGCCAACCCTTTCATTGATGACCTTTTGTGGCTTACCCTCATTTTGGAGGGTGTTGATGATTATCTTCTGGACAACTGTCAAGTCAGCAGACTTCCCCATGATTGTAGTTGAGAGAACTGAACTAAACCTTGAGATACCCGGTATTTATACTGTATGAATGGCAATTTAATCAAACTCGAAATGAAATATTCTAACATTTTGAAAATTGTTTGTTGTTGTTTTTTTGAGCTGTAGGCCAAAATAAGGAAAAAGGTTTGAAACATTTTAGTTTACGTGTCTAGAATATTGTTTTCACTCTCTTATATAACTGATGATAAATATTGCACTTTTCAACGATATTCAAATTTGAGACGCACCTGTATATGTATTAGGGCTGTCACGATGTTAGATTTTTCACACCACGGTTATTGTGGCCAAAAGAATTCACGATATCGATATATCGCGATATCTATAGAATATATGGGGGGGGGGGCGGGGGTACTCAATCTATGGCAAATTTTTGTGAAGGAAGACAAGCATGTGAAGTTTATCTGGTTTCAAACTGAAGCCAAACACTGTCTGAAGGTTTCCTGAAGAACTGAAAAGCTCTTAAACCTGTTGTTGCACTGGCACCAATAAAGTCATGCAGATAGCAGATTTGAATAAAAAAAATCAAGTGCAAATACAAATACAAAAATAAGATGAGTAAAGAAAACGGGGTTCTTAATTTTAATAATCACCCTTTATTAAATATATGAACACAGAAACCCCCTATTAACAGTTAATGTCACGTTTCCCATTCCATGATGACTAGTAAAATAATAGCCGCGTCGTGTCTATGACAACTCGAGGTATTGCACACCGGACACGCACTTTCTCGGTTTATGGCCAGCAATATCATTATGTTTAAGGACATTATGGAATTGAGATAATGTCTGTACTATGTTATGATTATACTGTACAATTAAATACAATAGTTGCTGAATCTGTGATCTGAACACTTTTTTCTGCGCTCTGTGTCGCGGGCCTCGCGGCAGGATTTTGAACAAGGTCCTGAGCCGTTGCTGGGCGCCGCGGACAGACGCCGAATAGAACCGCTCTGTGCTTCTCGTCCGGTGTGTGTACACTCATACAGAATGTGTTCGAATTTTAAAGATGTGGCGCTGCGCTTCTCGTCCGGTGTGCGACCACCTCTAAGGTGCTGTTTTCTTTGAAGCCGAAGAACTCTGTTAATACTGGCGAGCTCAGCTTACTTTTTTCGGGTGTGGACAGAGTGTTTCACTCTAGCTGCGCGGGCGCGGACGAGCGCTGCGTCTAGAAAACGCCAATATCGCCAATACCGGTATATTGTATTGCTCTAAATTAACACGATGTCGATATTTCATGCTTTGAATATCACGATTATCGTCAATACCGGTATATTGCGACACCCCTAATATGTATATATAAGAGATTAATACATTTACTCAGCAAGCATGCATTATCAAAAGTGAATTTATGCTGCTGAAAATTCAGCTTTGCCATCTCATGGATAAATAAAATGTTTAAATATATTACAATACAGTAGAAAACAGCTATTTGAAATTTGTATGTTTCACAATATTACTGTTTTTACTGTATTTTTTATCAAATACATGCAGCCTTTGGTGAGCATAAGAAATATAAACATTAACAAAATCTAACCGACCCCAAACTTTTGAATGATTGTGTAAATCCGAATATTTTTGTCATAATTTTTCATTGTTTTAAATGTCTGAAATCCCCAAATTTTTGTTTATTTAAATAAGATTTTGAATCCCAGATTTTCAGTGTTGGACCCCACTGTATTTGAACTACATCTGTGAAAAACCAAATGATTGAGTTTTGCTCTGAAATTGTAGATCTGCAAGTTCTCTTGGCAAGAACAAAAAGCCATCTAGAAGTCAGGCACATCATAGAGAGAGCTGATGTCATGCTATTATACTGTATGTATACATACATATGAGCGGATCCTGCTACATTAAGTGAATTCTGATTTTTACTTGCACTAATAACATTATAGTCTTTGCAACAAAAAAGCTGTTCACAATATTTAAATTTAAACAACATAAATTTAAAAATGAACTTTTAGAGGCATGAAGCTTTACCACTGTTGGCTGAGGCCCTTTTCTTAATGAGCTTTTGTACTGTGTAACCTTACTCTCTTTCCATCTCTCTCATTCTCTTAACAGCGGACTGCTAGATCACAAATTATTAATATTAACAATCCTTCGTGCTCAGCAATTCTGTGCTTCACGACTGTACCACAATTTTCTGTACAGCAAAAAATCTACTGCCTGATTTAAGACTAATGGTGGTTCTTGCTTCATTACTGGGGGCTTCATGAAATAAAAGTGTTCCATTAAATTGCGGAAAACTTTTCAACTTTGTTGAATGGATTTGTTTTAGTCTTTTTGAAGATGTACTGATCATGCTGCGTGCAGATGGGAGGGTCATCTGGGTACAGGTTTGAGTAGATTAGGATGACGATGATTAGCACAAGAGGCTAAATATGCAGCAGCGAATAATAGATACTGATGATGTGCTTCGATTACATGGTGTTTTCGCTGTCAACAAGGTCTTTATATCTTTCTCTCTCAGCAGGTGGGTAATAGCACCATAAGGAGTCCGTACTCCTGCACAAAGATTAAGTATGTGACAGTCTTTCGAGTTCATATTTCAAATTATCATATATATATGTTTTCAAGCAGATGTTCCTGAACATTCCCCCATCTGCTGTTGTTTGGACAAACAGATGTCGACTGTGTTGGATTGGATGTGATACTCAAACAAACCACAGAATGCAACAGTATTTACACTTTCCTCGGAAACCCACCTACAAACACAGATGACTCTTCACATTGAGCTGGGGTAAGAGATAATATTTTATCTTCCGAAACAGTTACATACATCACCTGTAATAAAACCTTGTTGGTAATGCACTCTGTAATTATTGATAAAAAATTTGAGAAGCCTGCATGAAATATCTTTTTATATTACAGTATTTTAGACACAATATTTTTATGCTGTCCGCTGAATTTCTTTACGTAAACCCTTCTTGGACCATTTCTATGGAGGACTAGTGCCACTTAAAAATAGAATGAAAATAAAAATGTGAATAACTAAATGGCTAAAGCTGTTGTTGTAATTAAATGTAGCAATAAAATATATTTAGAAATAAACATGTTGAAATTGCATTTTGTCTATAAAGCATATTTTAGAGCATATTTTGAACTATTGTATTTTATTGCAATTCTACTGTTGCATTTAACCATAATTTGTCACGTTATTACTATGTAGTTACTATATTTGGTTTGAAACTTGCTTTGCAACCGTTAAAAAAGTATGTTCTTTATAGTATGAATGTTTGTAGTATGAGTGAAATTCGGACTTACTACATCTGCCATGTTGTCATGGTCATGTGACCTACAGCAGCGTCGCTTTACCTCCATTCACAAATCCACTCATGTGGCCTCATGCAATAGTAAAGTGTCCATCTCACCGGAAATAAAAGGTCATCCAGGTATTTTTCGCCTACTGTTTTATGAATACTATGAATTCGGAAATACTTCTCGGCTCTCATACTGTTTTTCGCCTACTATATAGTATGGAAGTAGCATATTCAGACGCAGCAATGATTTTCTGCAGAGATTTGTGGTTATTCCGTCCATCCTGTATTAGGGCGTCATGAGCGGAATGCATTTCTCAAAGGACCTTCAAATCTGTCTGAGGTGAATGTCACTTCTGCAGTTCATTGCATAAAAATCAAACGTTTAGAAATATTGGTGAAGCACATGCTATTGTGGAGCAGGCTGCTGGATGTCGGGCAACTGAATGACAATGTAACTTCTTCAAAGCCTGCTGGGTGGATGGAGCAATGAGAGTGAGAGGTGCTGATTTAGAAGGCAGACGTGTTGTTCGTGTGCAACACCGTGCTGCGTAAAGGCCTGTGGGATTTGCTCAGTCTCTCTGTCTCCTTGACATCTCTCTTTCTTTTTCTCTCTCTCTATCAGCTCTTTTGATCTGCTCTGCTCTGTGCGGATGTTTCACACCAGCTGTTTGCTTCCCTTTGAGAATAATTATGATAATAATTTTGAGAATAATTCTAAATTATGAAATGAGGACTGACTAGAGATAAGCCAAACAAAATTGACATTATATTGCTTATTGTTTGTTCTGCTTTTTAATCATGTAATCATTCAATCTACTTTTTAATACAAGCAAATATTTTAAATAATTAAAAGGTGGAATCACAGTGGTCTAACACATAGATGAAATACAGAAGAGTTTAATAGTACAGCTTTATTTAAAAAAAAATATTTTATTATTATTATTATTAAAAATAGTTTCAGGAATTAACTGATTAGAATCATAATTTTAGCTACTGATAAATGCCATAACTACATCATTATGATGACAAAATAAATTTTTCCAAAAGTATTTGTGAATTTTAACAAAAAAAATTCAAGTAGCACATTATGCACATATGGGTGTGATATCACGATTTTAGATTGTGAACCATTAAAATGTCTCCATGATCTGCCTTTGAAGAGAGCATGCTTTTAAAACGTGCTCTTAAAGTGACAGCAGCCTAATAAATATACTGATGTCTGTCAATAATGTTAACAGACAAAGAGAAAATCACTCACTGCTCTTGACTGAATAACTTCAGTAGCTTTAAGAATCAATGTATATTTAATACAGTGAAGTCTGTGGTGTATTATTTCATATTGAATGCTACTATTTGTCACCGTTATGTTCAGTTTGTCTCATGGAATTTAAGGCTGCTTTCACACTGGGCTCGTTTGCTGCGGTCCAAGCCCGAGCACGTTTGTTCCCGGCTGGTTTCACACTCAACTTGATTCTATCGAACCCTGGTGCGTTTGCGTGCATCTTACGTCATCGCAAACGTGCACGGAGCATGATAGAAAACAGAGTGCAGGTCAATATATTGTGTTTTTTTATTAATTTGGTGCTGTTATGCACAGCTGAGTGAACAACACAGGTTTACTGTGTGTGTGTGTGTGTGACGCATAAGGTGGTTTTCTGCTGCTTGCAAACAAACTCTTTTGAGGAGACAGTGGATTTCCATTAATTTGTTGTCCTGATTCCACACGCTATGCGCATTTGAATACACTGCAGGCTCACTCTATCAACACTATCATCCCTTACATGCGTTTTATTTAACTAAATACATAATAATCAGCTAAAACGCATGCGCAGGTCACTTTACTCCCCGAACAAGTGCGCACACGAGTCCGTGTTGCTTTCACATTCACGCGAACCCCGGCACGGTTCGAGTGCAACCGAACTCAGACCACCTCCTCCAGGTAGTCTCAGGGTTCGGTACCCCAGTGCGCACCCGGGTCCGCGTGACAGCGTTCACATTAGCGATTTTTCATGCGAACCGTGCCCCGTTCCGAACTAAACTGCCAGTGTGAAAGCACCCTTTATTAGTTTGTTTTCATTCACATCATGTGTTCCTTTTTTTGAGTTTCCCGCCACTTCTTTGTTTCTATGGTTACTGTTATTAGTTCATTTTGTTCAGGTGCACATCATTAATTATCTTGTTTGAGTCACTACTTAAGTTCTTCCCTCACAGTCCTTTAGTGTTTGGTCTATGTTACATTTAGTGTGTGTTATCCTTCCTGTCTGAGTATTATTAGAATTATTAGTATTATTAGTATTATCCTCATTAGTCTTCGTCTGCCTTCCTGCAACTACCTGTGACACGATTTATTTATTATTATAAAAACAGCTGTGGAAAATGACAATTCCCAGCAAACAATAGCCGTCATTTCACCGTCTCAGTTAACTATGGACCTGATATAGTCCGGCTATGAGTAACCCACTTCTAGTCAAAATAACCTTGAATTTGGTTGCATGTCGTTTTTTTTTTCAAAAAAGCGAGATGTATGATATTCCATCACGTAAGCAAAGTCAACAGTGATTATGGGCCCTATTTTAACGGTCTGAAACGCAAGTGTCAAAGCGCAAAGCGCAAGTAACTTTGTGGGCGGGTCTCGGCGCTGTTGCTATTTTCCCGGCGGGATAAATGACTCTTGCGCCGGGCGCAAATCTAAAAGGGGTTGGTCTGAAGTAGCTTCATTATTCATAGGTGTGGTTTGGGCGTAACGTGAAATAAACCAATCAGAGCATCATCTCACATTCCCTTTAAGAGCAGACGCACTTTTTCCTTGGCGTATTGCTATTATAACGGCGGATTTGCCAGGCGCGCGCCAGGAGCGGTTCACAGCCGAGGAGACCAACGCTCTCGTCACGGCCGTAAAAGAGAGAGAAGTGACATTGGGATGGGAGAAACACACCCAAATTAGCTTCGGTTAAACAGGCATATAATAATGTGGGTAAATGTGTAAGCTAGATGTATGCTTTTATAATAAATTATTATATTTATAATAAATTGTCTATCTATCTATCTATCTATCTATCTATCTATCTATCTATCTATCTATCTATCGTTTGTAATAATATGATTTGCAAAAATGAAAACTGCTGCTTCTGTGTAGATTAGAGAATCACAGTGTATGAGCGTTGTGCACTCTATACATTATGGTCAAGCGTGCGCCCTTAAAATAGCATAATGAACAACGCGCAGCGCGCCACTGACTTTAGACTAGGTTTTTTCTGGCCAGTGGCGCAATTGTTTTATGGAACAGTAAAATAGCACCAGGGAACGTTTGCGCCGGAACACGCCTCCTTTTTTGCGCTGAACCGCCCAGGGAGCGCAAGTTCATTCCCTAGTTTAGCGACGTGCTTCTGTGGAGGGAAAAGCGCGCTTTGCGCGGGTGCAAAATAGGAATGAAACATGCGTCGGTGTACAAAGTCAATTGCGCTGGGTGCAAGATAGGGCCCTATAAGATGTTTGGCTTCATTTCTTTGACATGATCTCTGCGTAGCCTGTGCGTCTATTCTTGGGCTACGGTTTAGACGTCTATTACATTTTCACTGACCGCCCAAAATTTTGCCTTGTTTTAGCTTAGACATCAGGGCTGTGTTTGGACGGCTATTAGACGTCTTTTAAAAAAAAAATGTTATGCAAAATTGCTTGCTAAGTTTAAGATCAATGTTATAGACAATGCTGAATTTTGTCACGGCTGAAGGGTTAACAATGTCCTTTGTGTAATTATTATACATTATACTTTCATTCTAGATCTTTCTGGTATCTTGGAGCAGTTCCTTTTCCTCAATGGATGGGTTTGCAGTCAACACTGATAGCATGAAGAAAGATCCCTGGTGTGGAACCTCACTGTAGATTAAATTGGTATGTATCACAATAAAACATTGACAAGCCATGGGGTTAATTTCTAGGAGTTTGATATCATGTTACTTAAGAAAAAACTATGCAAAGTGTCCACTATGCAGTACATATCGTTAAAAAGAGGAGGTTTAGACTGTCTTTTCTCCAGCAGAACAAAAGTAATTAATTTTCAATGAAGAGTAGTTATGTGTGAGATGCAAGGATTTCTGATATGCAGAATTTTCAACTTTTGTGTCTAGAGCGTATGCAGCCACTAGGGGCAAAATGCAACAATCATATGTGAATGTGACTCATGCCTTGGAAAGTTTGAATATGCAGAAGTGCAAATGAGTTTTGAAAAGTTTTGAGTTTTTTTTGTTAATTTCACATTGCTATTGTGTGACTTCAGAAGTCTTTGAGCCTGACAACTCTTTTCATTTTTATAATTTATAGACAAAAAATGGCCATGACGTTTTTCAACATTTCCTTTTTTGAACTTTTTGAACTGAACTTTAACAAAATTACTCAAGATTTTAATACTCATTGGCATGTTTTTTCTATAGATGCCAGTGGGACAATATTGAAATGATTAGTGCTTGTACAGACAGATTCTCTCTCCTCTTTTCAGTTTTGGTCTGATGACACTGCAGAGTGTAGAAAGATGAAAACGGGTGGGTGAATCAATAGGGGATAGAGAAGAAAATAATAGAGAGCACACTGGCACCCATGTGTTTTTTTTTAATCTCCTAAGGCGTTTCTCTCACTCTTTCTCTACTCTCTCTCGCTCCCTGTGCCTCTCTTGAATGGCTGCATGACAGCAAAGAAGGTTATTCTTGGCAAGTTCTCTCCTCCCTTTCAGCAAAAAACAGCCTTTCCTGCGCTGGCCTGCTCCAGCCTGTCTGGGGCCTCTCTCCCTCTTTTTTTCTCCCCATCTTAATTTTTTTTTTAGGCATTCTCTCACTCTTTGTGTTCCCACTCCCACTTTCCCATTTTTAAGCATGTCTTTTTGCACTTTATATTTAATTTCCCCCATATTTCTGCATCTCATTATTCTTAAGCATGCCTTTCTCACTTCCCCTTTTCTCACCAGTGAAATCCTTTCACTTTTTGCACAAAATAAAATGAAGCGGTTAAGTTTTTCAGTCCTCATCTGCAGATTGATTCAGACTCCTAATCTCAGGGAACCACTGAGGTCCCGGGAGCTCTGAGATGTGCTCGATTTACTCTGCGTTCAAGATAAAGGGATAAAGAAATTCTGACCAATAATCTCAAAATGGAAACCTATCCAGTGATAGCTGTGTTTTCATTACTGTAATTCAAAATCAAAGGAGTTTAGATGAACAAAATGAGGAGAAACGTCAGACCTGTTCTCAAAAGAAACCCATTTAATTCAGACCCCCATCTGCAAGGCTCTGCAATTTTCCGTTAGGGAGAATGGCTCAATCATTCAAAGCAAATGGCGGGAATTTTAGAGCATGAGTCATGATTCTTTCCATCGTTTTGTGTAATTCTGTTGATATACAACCACATAATAAATAGCAGAGAATTATGTCATAATATATTAGATTAAGAATTCTTAAAGTTGTGATGGAATTCCTATAAAATTTAATAAGTACCATGTGCAAATTTAAAACCTTGTGGATTAGTGTTCTAATGCTCAAAAAGAGACCTGGTGACTATTCCATCATGCTCAACAGTGTTTATGTAATCATCCATCTGCTTCATTCCATTTATTCATCCATCGCGATAAAATTAATTGCATGAAATGCAGATTTGCCAAATGAGTAAAAATGGCTTTAGTCAATGTATTGTTTGAGTTCTACATTGTTGAACGTAAGTTTACAACAATCCATTCTCTGAGATGCGTTCTTGTATTGCCTTTGAATTTTCATGAATTGTTTGTTGACACCCATGCGTCAGTCTTTGGCCGTCAAACAAGAGCAGACACCTGCAGAGCAAGAAAAGAGAGTGTCCAGAGACTCATTTGTATCTCATATCTTCTCTAAAGCAGACTGTCGGTGATGTGCCTCTAAGGGAAATGAAAGATTAACTGCACTTTGTCAGCTGTTAAAGTTTTAGAAAAAAAGACATCCATTACCCATGGCACCAGAGAGAAAGCAAAGTTTGCTTCACAGCTACCGCACTGAGGTTAGATCAGGACCCAAGCAAATGGACTGCTTGGCCTCAGAAATCCTGAGTGTTTATTAATATGCGTAGTAGATGGATAGAAAGGTTGCACTTTGCACTATATACAGTAATATTGCAGTATGGCAGTAACTGTAATATTACTGTATACCTGTAATCATAGATTTATTCATCCTCGGTTCTGTTTTGCTTTATGTTTTTTCCCCATTAGTGTCATTTTGGGCTTATAACTGCTTCCTCTCAGTTTAGATATTATGACTCTTCATTTTCCCTCTTTTTCATCTAAGAGAGATACATATCTAAACATTTGGTCCATTTCTTAGTAACTTCAGGACTCAAGTGTATAACAGTGCATCAGTTTAGTCATTTCTTAAACTAAAATGATGCAGTCAGTAGAAAAATAAAAGGCATCACTGATGGAAAAATACTGCAATTAAATAAACCTTGTTATTGCCTTTTTAGACATGACTTTTTCTTAGCTGAATACTTCCATTTCTTGCACTTAATAAACTGTGACTAAGCAGCAAATAGCCCATGACTCTAATAAAAGTCATGATGTTGAGAAAAGTCTGCTTTTTGCCAGACTGGAATCCAAGATGACAAGATAAGCAAGAGAACTCTATTCAGGAGTAGAACCGATAACAAACCATCTGAACAAAACCACCCTCATCCACACAGAGCTTTTTTTGTGTTTGCTTTTATTCCTGTGATGGTAAAGATGAAGTCTCAGCTTCATTACTCCAGTCTTCGGTGTCATATGATCCTTTAGAAATCATTCTTATATGCTGATTTGGTTCCCAAGAAACATTTCTTATCTTTATCAGTGCTGAAATCAGTTGTGCTGCTTATATTTTCATGAAACCATTTTCCAGAAGTCTTAGAATAGAAAGTTGAAAAGAACAATTATTTATTTCTCTTTCCTGTCATTTTTAATGCATCTTAGCTGAATGATTAATTTCTTTCAACAACAAAAGAATAATCTTACCATATTGTTTTACAACTTTCAGGAACACAGTTATTGAATCTCAATTAAGTTTTTCTATTATTATAGTAAAGTATGTAATGTATCCTGTGGCGAAAGCAATACTAGAGTGCACCGCAACAAGCTCTGTAAAAAAAATCCAAGATAGTGGATGAGGTGAAAGATTTGTTGATTATATATAGCTATTATAAAATCCATGCTATTTTTCTTTTATTAAAAATAGTTAAGCGATTTAAAACTCACTGTTTTACCATAATGTGTCTGTATGGTCACGATTATTAGACTTTCCTCTCACATCACCTGTATTCAAATTAGTTGTGAGTTGACTCTCCCTTGAACTATGTGTTTGTAATTTGTATGAAGCAGAGTTAATGCCAATATAGAGCATTTCAAATCAGTCACTTATGATGTTCCCTAAAAGTTAACTTGCTATAGAAGGCAGCTGTCTATAGGCAGCAAGCAGCGAGGCAGTTCGGTAGGCTTTAGAACAGGGCAAGGATACTTAGCAAGGATACTTCTTGAATGCGTTTTCAATTACCCTTAAGTTGCACTTGAGAGATTGTATCAGGCTCACTTTACACTTTTAAAGGAATGAATAGATCTTCTTTGTTTGTTGTAGGTGATTGTGGACTTGAGGGCACCTGCCAGCGTGAAGATGAGTGATAAACATATTGCTTTGCTGTCAAATATCCGGCATGATGAACAGCCTACTCAAGGTGCATTACTACACACAGCAGCCTTTAAGTGCTAGTTTGTGAATTCAACTCACCGCTGTCCAAATCACTCATACTGTGAATTTGATGTGTCGGAGTGGGACTGAAGAAGTGGCTGGGTGGGTTTTCACTGTCATTAGACGTCCGTCCTTGGGTGTGAGAAATCTGTCACTTTGAGAGGAGTTACTTGGCCAATGGGGGACAGGTTTGAGGTATCATGGCAGAACAAGGTAAAGCGCAATCATTCTCAAGCAAAATGATTTTCACAGGGTTGGTAGTGGGTATGGATATAACCTTGGTCCAAGCACCAAATGTGAGTTAGGCTTAATATAAAAGGCCCACTGAAGTGCCTTGGAATGTGCAGATTTGTATGATGCGTTGATGTAATTTCCACTGAAACAGGAACCTAAGGCTGGACATATTGAATGGCTCCTCCCCCTTTTCAAATAGCCAATAGCGTTTAGTTTACCTCACAGACTGCAAGTCGTACTTGATAGCACCATGGAAGCTAATCCGAGCGTTAGATTCAATAGAGGTGTGAATAAATTCTAGCCATTTCATTTTTGGAAAACAGAATAAAACTCAAGCTTTTGAGCGACCGAACACACATCTCCAACCCATATTGCTCCGTGATATGTAAACGGTCGCTTTGGCCAGGTGGTATTATAGCATAGGGAGCGGGAACTTTAGATTCTAGAGAGCATTTGATTGGACAGAAGATGTGACGAGAAGCTGAAGTCCGTGGTGATAACATAAAAATCCGAGATCCATTTTAGCGGAAGTGAGAGACTGTACGTTTTAATGCTTATATCTCCTAAATGCGAATTTTGTCATTGTTTTGGAACACACCAACTTATTCATAACCTTAAGGCTAACATATTCATACTAAAAGCTAAAAAACTAAAATTTTGATTTCAGGGGGCCTTTAAGAAATGTGCATTGTGCAATAAAGGAAGTACTCCAAATACATTTTAATTATAATATTTATATCAGTAAGTCTCAAGCGATGTGTCAGTAAATATAATAATGGATATGTAGTATACTTAGTATGAAATAAACGTATTTTAAATGCATTTTGGAATAGGTTTTTTTTTTTTTTACCAAAATATTTATAAATTTTCACCCACCGTTGATTTTGGTCCATTTGACCCACACTGTGAATCCCACCCTCTTTGTATGTTTCTAATAAAAAAAATAACATATACCAATTGTGAAAAGTGATTTGTACAAGCCAAGGCAATGACTAGTAACAAATGATCTCCACCTGTGATTGGGAGAGACAGTAAATGTGGAAATTCCTCTGTGGCTGTTTTCGCTTTGAGTTTGCAGTCGCTGGTGTGATTAAAGTGAAAAATGAAAATGATAATGGCTCAGACTGGTTCAGCTGTCTCATAGATTTGCTGTGAAATTGAAAACAGAACAGATGAGCGAATTCCTAATCAATTACAAGAAATGATGTGTGAAAGAATGTGTTTGCGCAGTCTTCTCTCACAGACACTCGTCCACTTTCAATTTCCACCTTATTCTCTCCATTTGGTCTTCACCTCTTTTCTCTTATGTGGGAGGAGAGCGAGGGAACCGGGGACTTGTGGAAAATATGAATCCTATTTTACTGAGATGCCTTACAGTAAAGTGGATTTCAGTCCCACAGCCTGGGTGCCTTTGATCTGTTCTGTCCATTCGTCTCATTGGCTTTTCTGCCAGCGGAGCTGAGAGGGGCTAAACTAGCCATGCTTCAGTGACAGGACGCTCTCAGCAGGGACTAAAGTGTCCTCATGCTCCACATACACACGTTCTTTCATTCACATGCCAGACACTCAGTAAATGAGAAAAACATACAGTACACCTATTTGTTAGGCTTAATCTGGCAGGGACTATCATTCGGCTTCATGGTTCAAACTGAGCTGAAGACGGATGATAAAGCTTTGGTTTGTTTAGCTCTGTTCCAAAACCTAGTGAGATACCTTCATAGGCTGCATTTTAGGACAACACCAACAGGGAAAAAAACATATTTTGGCAAAATTCAAAGTCAGCATGTATCCTTTGTGGAGATTGGATACCACAATCTCATATTGCCTTGTGCTATTTGAAAAAATAAATAAATCCAAGATAAATTGCCAGATAGATTATAGATCATTAGATCACTGCTTTCTGCACAAAAAGCAACATCTCTGTTTGGAAGCGTTTTATTTGTTTTATATTCTTTTTGATATTCTCAAAAGCACATGCATAACTGTAGGATATTTTATATGTGTTATTATATATACTCAAAAGAAATCATGGCCAGAGGTGTCAAAAGTATTCACATTCATTACTCAGGTAGAAGTATAGATACTAGGGTTTAAAAAGACTTCTGTAGAAGTTGAAGTATCAACTCAAGCTTTTTACTCAAGTAAAAGTATAAAAGTACTTGTTTCAAAACTACTTAAAGTATAAAAGTAAAAGTAATGTAAGGAAAAAGAAATGCAATTAATGCTCTCTCACTCTCACTCTCACTCTCACTCAATATTTGACGCGTTTTGCCCCGATTTCTCCCTCGCTTACCGCATCTAGGTTTCCCTCGGAGGAGTTTTGGCGCTTCGCACAACCAAATGTGACTACAGCCTCTCACAAGTTAGAAAGACACCACAACGCCAATCAGTTTAGCGATGTGTATTCAGGAGGCGGGACTCAGATCTAAACCGTTTGTGTAATTGGCCAAAAAAATTTTTAACGACGACAAGCCGGAATGAAAACAAGCCGAAATTAAATAGGAGTAACGAGTAAATATTTTTAAAATGTAAGGAGTAGAAAGTACAGATAGTTGCGTGAAAATGTAAGGAGTAGAAGTAAAAAGTAGTCTGAAAAATAATTACTCCAGTAAAGTATACACCAAATTTCTACTTATAACGAAGTATTTGTACTTCGTTACTTGACACCGCTGATCATGGCAGTTTTAGTATTTGCATATACAGTACTGTGCAAAAGTCTTAGGCATGTTAATACCCCCCCCCCCCCCCCCCATTTAAAAAATGGTTTAAAGTCTGTTATTTATATCTTTTGCTGTAGTGTGTCAGTATAAATATCAGTTTACATTTCCAAACATTCTTTTTGCCATTAATTGTAATATTCCAGTGAGATTTCTGTATGCACAAGGAGTCTGACAGCAGCCAGGATGATCTGATCTCACCATCATCGTGTCCGTCAGTGATTGCATGAAGAAACAGAAAAAACTGAGACAGACTAAATCCAGAAGAAGTGTGGGAACGTCTCCAAGATGCTTGAAGAAACCATTAACATGCCTAAGACTTTTGCACAGTACTGTATTTTATTTTAAAGTCCCACTTTAGTCAGTAATTGTATCCCTTAAAACTCATCTGATCACTGATCACCAAAATTACATATTTAAAGGTTTTTTCCTTGAAAAAAATTATTCATGCCTTAAAATAGCTTGAATGCAAGAATGAGTTGAATGCCTCATTTAGTATACACGGTTCTATGAATAAGCAAATTAGCCCTGCCTCCACTCACTCAAGACTTTTTCTAAATTAATTTATTCATGGCCCCATTGACTTCCATTCCAAAAAAAAAATACTATGGAAGTCAATGGGGCCCCATCAACTGCTTGGTTACCTATATTCTTCAAAATATCATCTTTTGTGTTCAGCAGAGTAAATAAATTCATACAGGTTTGGAACAACTTGAGGGTGAGTAAATGATGACAGAATTTTCATTTTTGAGTGAACTATCCCTTTAATTTATGTGCAATTAAAATTGATCTTAAAATTAGATAAATATTGCATATTTAAAATTTTATTTGTAAGTTTTTATGTAAATAATAATATAACTGAATATGTGTCAGATTCTGTATGGTGTGGTAGTAATCAATCTAAGATAAATCTATTTTGGTTTAAGCTGAGTATTCCATCGCATTCATCACCCACCAGGTGCTGTTTTCAGGAAACAGACTGTTCCTCATGGTCAGGCCTGGATTGCTGTCATCTTCGCGAAGGCCACTGGGCACAAACACGTGCACCGGCTGACAAGTGTTCCACCTCTGCATAAGGACAGCCAGCCTTCATTCCTTTTGGAGCACGAGCCCAGGGCTGACTTAATTGAAGTGGTCAGTGTTAGAACTGAAGTCAACACACTCGCATTCATGAAGGTCCATGGAATGAGCCTACACATTGGAAGACCAGCTGGCTAGATTCTTCATAAAATAGCGGTAAATAATTCAGCTTTAAAGAGAGAGTGTTTCTCAAATAATTTAAAAGGCTGTGGCTCAGCAGACTTCCAGTAGTCTATACAGTAGTAGCATAAAAGTAGGTTTCTCATTCTATGAGTACAATTTCTTGTCTAAACAGTTCACAACACATAAGTTAGGTTGTTGTTTTGACTGCCTCCAACCTGAACAATTCAGTGAAGTAAAAATGTACATATTATAATGTATTCAACACACACACACATACATATTGGGCTTAAGATTGTCCTATTCCAGAAAATGATCCAGTTGCTAAATCCAGAGTGTAAAATTGAATGCTCATCTTCTCATCCATCAAGCTGGGCTCCATTCATTCTCACGTGTCCCACGGTGAAATCTACTTAACAGCCTCCTTTGGTTTGGCCATCTTGACTGATTGGGATTCCACGTCCGTTTGCATTACATTCAATCTGTGTTGACACTCAAGCAAAGAATGTCTAAATTTGCTGGTCTGAGCCATCCCTCGGCAGGCTTTAGAAAGCTGCTTGCGGTGTTGCTGCTGATTGTTTTGAGTGAAAACAGATGTGGTTTCTTCACTTCTCCCTCCCTCTCCCTCTCTCTCTCTCTCTCTCTCTCTCTCTCTCTCTCTGATGAGGCAGCCTTCGATCACAATGCTCACGATATTGTCTTTCTCAAACATCCGGCTCTCCGGGAGGCCACATCTGACCAGGCCTCCTTCTCTGTCACTCCTCTATATTGTAAAAAACATAAAAGAATGTTTTTTTTCTTTCTCATGGCCAATAAAGCAAGAGCTTCAGAGCGACGAGGCCGACATGCCTGTTCTGCAGCAAAAAAAAAGTAAAGCCACATTGCTGGCTATATACCACCGTGCTCCAGCTCAGGCGTTGGCAATCAGTCACACTTTCCCATTTTGTTGGATGAAAAATCCTAAAGCATTGTTCAAAAACAAGCTTTACTGGTCATTTATTTCCCCTCAGCAGTGTCAAAAGCTCCTAATGAGAAAAATGCCTGGACAGCAGGGAAGAACCCAACAGCATTACTTGTAGAGGCTTCAGTGATGTGATTTTTATTTTATTTTTTTTGTGATTTGTTTACCCAGTCTCATATATCTCCTGTCTCAGTGCACATGTGCCGGGGACCTCGGAGGGGCCCCTAACAGACCTCAAGAGTCCCCTGTTGACCAAGAGCTTTAATTAAAGTTGGACCAATTCACAGTCTCAGGACAGGACACCTTTTAACCCCGCAACCTTTTCTTCTCTTCTTTGCAAGTATGTTTACATCATGCACTTTATAAGTTCAATTTCAGTCCAACTAAAGTAGCAAATTGGTTTTACCTTGGAAATTTTATTCTATTCACACCATTGTTCAAAAGTTTGGAGTCTATAAGATCTGTTAATGTTTTTGAAAGAAGTCTCTTTGATGGCAAAGATGAATTTTCAGCATCATTACTCCAGTCTTCAGTGTCATGTGACCTTCTGAGATCATTATAATATGCTGATTTGGATCTCCAGAAACGTTTATTATTATCAATGTTAAAAACGGTTGTGCTGCTTAATATTTTTGTGGCAACAGATTTTTTTCTTTGATAAATATGTACCTTTGCAGCTAAAATATATAGCTTTAACCTCCTGGGACCCAGAAAAAAAATTTTTTTTGAATTTAGTTTTTTTCCATGTCATCACACTGTTTAGAGCACAATAAACAAATGGTAAAAAAACATTTTTGAAAAATAATATTTTATTCATACGTTATGCTATGTCCTCTGTAGTGGACACCAGGACTAAGTTGTTTAAAAAATAAAATGACATGAAATTATATGTATAGGCAAAAACAATGGGATTTTTTTTTCAATCACCAATAAATTTGGGGGTTTCAGGATTTTTTCAACCAAAATTTGTATAAAGATGATTCTCAACTATGTTATGAAAGAAATAACGGAATGAATTGATACACCATTTTACTTTATGCAATATGTGGGTAAAATGTCCATAAATTAATATTCCCATTCAATGCAATGTATCTATAAACTGTATCTAATTTGCACCTTAATGTGTTCTTGGAGCAACATTTAATGAAAAAAGAAGTGTAATAATTGGAGTAATAATTAGCAACATTTTAATAATAATATCTAATATTTCAGAGGAATATTGATGTATAGTTTATTTCCATATTCACTTGTTGTGTCTCACAAAATGCCTGATAAACATGATTTAAGTCCTGGTGTCCTCTACAGTGGACACGTATGAAATCAACGCCCTGTTCTGTAACAGAAAATATTTTTTTTATTTGAAACCCCTCAACATTTTCCTGAGATGTTGTTTTATGAAATACAATTTGAAAAGTAGTCCAATTTAAATTATAATTACAATATATTATCATATTTCCATAAGAATGGTACATTTGATCACTAAATTAATGTCAGACATTTTTAAAGACCAAGGAGAAGTTGTTTTCATGGTGAAACCTCCAAACATTTCATATCTCTGAAAAGTCCTGAATGGGCTCTTTACAGGACACCCAGGTTGTGTCATGTGACATGTATGATGTCAGAGAAATTCACTAAAATATAATGTCCACTACAGTGGACAAAAGTCTATTCTTGGGTCCCAGGAGGTTTTAAACAACAAACAAAAAATGAATTAAACAGGAAGCATTTTTTTTAAATGTCATGTAAACGCTTTGGTCTCAGACTTATAGATCTAGATAATGCGATTGTAGACGTTTCTGATTGTATAGATCATGTCAATCAGACTGGAGCTGGCCAAAACACCATGACAACATTTCCTTCAGAAAATATAAAAATAGTTCATGCATTAGCACATAACGCTTACTTTAGCTTGTTTTTCTCAAACAGGAACATTTGCTTTCTTTGCAACAGCACTCTGAGAGTCTTTTGTCAATGTTCAACCCTCTCAAAATTGAAAAAATGTAATTTCAGGGGGCATTGAGAGCTATTGCAAATAACAGTCAACAATGAGACTCGGGTTGTTTTTTCCTTTCCATTAATTTTGGGTACATACTGTAAATGCAGAAGCATCGACTCTTAAATTATATTCTATTAAATTCAAGATTATATGGGTCGTTCATTAAAGGTCAAATTGGCGAACGATGTCAACAAACCTCTCAAGATACTGAAATGTCTCTAATGGACCTCTTTGACTGAATAAAGACCAGAACGTGACATTTTACCCAAGAAACAAATACAATAATCCTAAAGTAAAGAAGAAGTTTAAAAACATACTGTGTATAAAGCAAATGATGGTCGTTTGTGATTGTTTACTGACCCCCTTTGTTTTGTCATGTTATGCAGACAGCAGATGGCACTGATGGATACTACATACATTTCAGGTGTCATACGTGCACCTCATTGTCCCTGGCTCTTTGATATCTAAGAAAAACCTATCTGGACTTTCCAGACAGTGGACACACAGGAAGTGAATTATGAATAAGCAGAATTTTCTCTCAAAGTCAGTATAGAAAATCCCCAAATTCCGTCTGGGCCTAAAGATAAGCTACTGTACAATAACGAATTAGAAGGGTAAACCAGAAACGCAGTTGCCGGAATGAGTGCTGAGACATGTGATAACTAACACAAAACCATATTCCCTACTCCATTATCTTCTGCCGGGTGATGATAGATTGTTGAATGTGTCTTTTTTTCCCTCTAACTGTCACGTTAAGCATTTTTCCTGAATCATTTCTGGTTATTAAAGTGGCCCATTTGTCCTCTCCGTTGGTGAGTGTGGTCACACGGCCGGTGACTGAAGTGCTCTTGTGAACAGAGCAGTGCCTGGACCAGGGTCAGGCTGGCTGTGAGCATCTCTGCTGTGCCATTCCTCCTACGTGCCTTATTACGTTGTCAAGACAAGGCGATTTAGTTAATTGCCTCATTTGGAGGTTGAAATATTATGCAGCAAATGTACTCTCTTATGGCTATTTTTGAGTGCTTTTCTGGATTCATGGTTTGTGCGGAATTGATTTTTTTTTATCTAACTTTTGCATAGGCCAGCTTGATTTTTGGTCATTCATGTGTCTATTTAGCTATTGGTTTTTCTCTAATTTTAATCAAATCTTACCTGTTTTTTTCTCTCTTTTCCTCATTCTGTATATACACACACTCAGAAAAAAAGGTACAAAAGCTGTCACTGGGACAGTACCCTTCAAAAGGGTTCTAATATGTACCATTTAGGTACTAATATGTACACTTTTGGTACCAATATGTACCTTTGAGGGACTAAAATGCACTCTTTTGAAAAGGTACCACCACAGTGACAGCTTTTGTACCTTTTTTTCTGAGAGTGCAGTTCTCTGTGTAAATGCATTATTTTATTTAGAATACTTCATCTCATAGTTTAAATGTCCTGATGTTAAACAAATGGTTCACCGAAAAAGTTGATTTTGTCTATGTTAAAAACCTTAAAAGTGGGCATAAATGTGTTCATATGATTCTTATGATATATTCTAGTCGTATGACGTCTTAGAATATATTTGTTTGAGGAATAGACCAAAATTGTAGTTGTTATTCATATAAATCTTAGTGTCTACCATTTGCATAGATGTAAAAATAGTTTATTATGGCACTAATAAAGTTAATTATTTAATTATGGTTTTAGTGTATGCTGCTCTTTTTTATTTTTGGAGCTTGTCAGAACTAGTTCCCATTTACAGTATGTTCTTTATATGGTAAATATATATATGTACTCTTATGGATGCATGCCATTGTAGTTCATTATATATATTTTTGTTTTCTTAGTAATTAGAAATGCTACTTGAATGGCACAAGTATGTCTGATTTAATCAGATTTCCTGCTCTTGAAATCTTAGGTTGTGAGGCGTAGACATGCAGCACCATTGCATGGACGTAAAACAAACAGAGAAACAAACCCTCCTGGAATTCAATTGTACACAGAGGTGCCACTTGGCATGAGAACGTCTTGTTTTGGAAATCCATCCTGCAGTGCTCACTCTCGATAGCTTTCCAATGGAAGAAAGCCAGGATTTCCTAATTCAGAGAGAATGGAGAGTTCTTAACAGATTGATCGGCAGCAGGGGACAGTCTATTCTTTAAATGACCGCTCGGAGGGGGGGAGAATGGTACTTCATGGATGTGTGTTTCTAAGAGGAGCCTCAAAGAAACCTTTTGTTTTTCAATGGGCTTTTTATTGCACTTAATTATCCTGCCTACAGCGTTCAGAGCATAAAGGAACATTCCCAGTCTGGGAGTTGACAGCATTTTGTGGCATGATGTTGATTACCACAACAATTAATTTATACTTCTTTTTTTTTTTTAAAACCTAAAATTTGAGTAGCAATGGAAGTGAATGGGCCCGGTTATATCCAGATCTGCAAACCTTAAAACTGCTGTGAAAATTATTTAAACAGCATTAAAACTTAAGTTTTAACAGATGAATTAATGCTGTTTTTAAATTATAAGCTTCACATTTCTGCTTTTAATTGATCCAATTCACTTTTATTGTAAGTGTCTTACTGTAACCTCGATTTTGGATTTTTCTTTTTAAAGAAAGCCAACTTTATGCCACAAATGCTTTCGTTAGACCGTAACTTGTATTTAACCCAGAATATTCATCCAATGGTAGGATTTTACTTGGAGAAAATGAGAATGAATAAAAACAACAATTATAACATCTGCACTTAATTATATAATTAAGCACTTTGTTGCACTGTAAATGTGTGGATGTTTGTGATGATTGCAGCTGGATTAAACTGCTTCTTGGAAACGTTCTAAACCATTTGATAAATGGTACAGTACTCGAGCATTCAAGCATGAAGCTATGTCACAAGGCGATGATGTATTTTCCAGCAAGTGATTGTTGGCATTTTAAAGTTGGTTTATGCCACTGGACGGTGACTGAGCTGGTTTTTACTTGGGCTTTGTAAAGGTCATTCTTCTGGCATACAAAATCTTTCTGTGCAGGTTTCACTCCCGGCAGGAGCCGAGATTGCAATATCTTGGACTCGGCTGAATAGCAAATATTAGTTGGCGAACCGCTGCTGCTCTTTTGAGCAATAAATATATGCTCTTATTCTTATGTGCCCTGAAATGCGTTGGTTTGCCCTAATATAGCAGTGTTTCGTGTGTAGCCACCTAAATAACCGCGAGTACATTTATTTTATGGTTGCACAGGCTGGTCCTCACTGGGGTTTTATGTAAAGGCTGGACCGCAGGATGAGTTGTTTGGCTCGACTACCCAACTACGGCCACGGATTTCATCCATCAGGACAAAAAGAAAGAGAAAATAGAGAGGGAGGAAAATGCTGAATTCAATCTTAACGCATAAATATGAGTCTGACAGAGGTTTGGCAGGCTGCGGAGCTGTCATACCACTGGGAAGAGCCGGGGTGTTTGTTAAGAGAGGCTGTTGAGTATTGATTTTGCAACAGGGCTGGCACGGGGCTTTGGAATGTAGGCCACTGCTGTTGCAAAAGCCAGAGAGTGTTTTCTGTAAGGCGTTAGCAGCTTCACGCTCCACCCTGAGCTGCTGTATGTCAGATGGACACGACGTTCAGACCTTTTAGAGTTTTTAGAAGGAACAGTATCAGTCCATTGATTTGAATAGGAATAGTGCATTGCAAGAACATAGAGGTAAAAACCTGAGGCTTTGAGAGCTTTCGGAAATCGAATTTGCTTTATTCCTGCAAAGTAATTCTTCAATTAGAGGCAGAGGAAGATTTCCTTGCCTATCCATAAAGAGTGCACATTGGTGTATAGTAATATGTAAACTTTAGAGTTAGATAAGGCACAAATGTGTACCTTTTGAGGGGACTTTTGTAGTGACAACCTGAAGGTAATTTTTTTTCCTTGATTTTAGTCATCATTTAATTTAATCATCAAATATAATTTTGTTAAAAGGCTGTTCTTTGCATCCTAAGTAGTGTTTTTGAACATGGGGGTATTTGTTCAGGGGGCTACAGTATACGATGAGATGTAGACTGTCTTGCAGCCTCTCAGGTGCAGGAAACAACCACTAGTCCCCAGCTGAATAATTGACAAGACATACATGTTGTGGGTGCAGTGATCCAGTAGGGAAAAAACAATTATTTGTGTCCTATAGATACACATGTCAGTTTATGCCAAGATGGTGAATGTAGGTGTGTGTGGGTTTGTATACTTTTGGGACAAAATCCTCCTTATAAATGAGTAAAATAAATATAAATAGCCTACAATACAGGAAAAAAGCCAATTGTCATACTGCAAAAGTTTTGAATAATGAAGGTCTTTTTTTTTTTTTGGAAGAAGTCTCTTATCCTCACCAAGGCTGCATAAAAACAGTAATATTGTGAAATATTTCTATTAAAATATTCCTGTGATTGCAAAGCTGATTTTTCCAGCAGCCATTAATCCAGTCACACAATCTTCACTGGCACGAAATCTATAAGCAGCGAAAACATTATTGCTGAAGGATCATGTGACACTGAACACTGAAGTAATGGCTGCTGAAAATTCAGCTTTGCCCTCACAGAAATATATTACATTTTAAAATAAATTCAAATATTATTGTATATTATAATATTACACATTATTATTATTATTATTATATTTAGGGTAAGGTAAATTATTGGTTTTGTTTTTTTTGGGGGGGGGGGGGGGGGGGTTAGTTTATAGGTATATATAAACAGTAATATATAAAACAATAGAAGACTGTGACATACACATTTACATACACTATCTAAATGAGGGTATGTAAATATATCCATTCATATAATTATCCGCTCTTTTCATCATCCTCATTGGCTATCACATGTCATGTGTTGAAGACTAAGCAGGCTATAATTTCGCAAAGATTTGTTGATTGCAGTCTAGACCGGGCTTGACTTCAGCATGCTTCGACGGCTCATTTTCCTATTTTGCGGCTCTCTGAATCTCTCCATCTGCCTCATAGCCACACAAATCCTGCTGTCTCATAAGTGACACAGTCGTCTGCCAAAAGAATCAGATTGGCAACTAAACAAAACCCCAGAAGAAGGCGTGTGGAAGCTTTGGCACACCCTTGGACCCTTTCATGATTTAGAAAGCAAGAAAGATTGTCTCTCTGCCAGTGCTTGTAGAAAAGATTGTTGCTCTGTTTTGAATCAAAAGCTTATGATATCTGTCATAAATGCAGAGCAGATTTCGTCCCTGTGTTTATGCCATCGGGTGTTATTTAGGCCCTTTCTTGAAAGGAATCGTTTAGGGGTTCACTAGCCCGATCCAACATTAACCGGTTGATTTGTCTTCAGCACATTAGAACGATGTTCTTAATGGTTCATTAATATCTTTCTGAAACTCTGACAGTGTGGCTGACTGTGCACTTCTATACACTCAGAGATTGCATGTTTTGTAATGCAAGCTGCAAAAGAGGCACAAACAAATTATCACTACATCCTCTACCCTTGATCTTTCTGCCCCATGTGTCCTTTTTTTCTGTGTACCATCCTTCCTTCTCCCTGTATGTCTCGGGATGAGGTTCTATTGATCGTGGAAGTGTGTGACTGTAATAAACTTTGACAGCTCACCATGCAGGCTTGCACCGAGGAGAGAATCATGCAGCCAATCCATGAGGCAGAAGATCACGCCAGCAAAGCCCAAACTATCCTTCATGCATGAGTGGCCACCCTCCACGCACTCTAACCATACCGCAGGACGTATACTCTGACATCACCTGAACTTGGGCTAAGAGTAGATGGCTATTGCATAGATATGACAAACTTGTTTTAAAGTCCTGCGTTTAGCGTCTCGGTTGTGGATACAACGCTTTGATTTGTTGGATACTTAAGGACAGAAAGCTACATTGGCATTATTAGCTACACTCTTAGAAAAGTACAAGTAACTTTACTTCTGTATGCAATGTGGAGACCGATATTAGAGATGTTTTTATTTTACTGTATTGGATTTTGAAATCGCATATTTATTTATGCATGGTCATTCCTCCCATTTTTACATTTTAGATATCATCTTACACTTATTTAAAATGAATTGTTAAAGACATTAATCATTTAATAAGATTAAATGTTATCTCTATGTATCCAAATCTTAAAAATATAAATTCTTCATGCTGGACATTATAATGTTGGCATGTCTAAATTCACAGCATTTAAAACAATTGATTTTAGTGTTTTCATTTTTTATTTATTTAGACGAAATAGTATTGAATTTTAAAATCTGCCATTTATCTGCTATTAGCCGTAACATGAAAATAATTATCGGCATCCCCATTCTTTAAAATTTGATTTTAGTGATATATTGAAATAAAAACGTTTGTTTTGTCGGAATACATGGCTACTTTTGAATGGTTATCATTGGAGAAACATTCTTTTTGCCCATCGAATTGTGTCGTTTTGGTGTCATGCAAGATCCTTGCCGAAAGCAATTCCATTAGTCAAAGATTTTATTGGTGCTCTATTCTGTGGCTAATTTGAAATAATATGAAATTGCTTTTTTAATCAACATTTATATCCGTCAGCTTTGCCACCACAAGAGTAAGTGGTTACACTTTATTTTAATGTGACTTAGTTACATTGTAATTACTAAAATAAGTACTGAGTAATATTAATTAACTACATGTACTTACTGTAGAGTTACGGTTAGGGTTTGGCTTAGGGTTAGTTACTTGTACTAATGCATAATTACGGTTATTAATAGTGTAAGTGCGTGTAGTAACGTGTAACTAAGTCACCTTAAAGTGTTACTGAATAAATTACATTTTAAAATATATTAAATATATATTGCTGTTTACAAAACTGTATTACTGTATTGAAATAAATTTAGCTTTGAAAGAGACATACATTCTATTAAACATGTACCTTTTTTGTGTTTTCAGTTAGCATATAGAGCTTAGGCTACTTGTTTAGCATAGAGCTAACTGCTCTTTTGATTAGAAAAGTTCTTTCAAAAAGTGTATCTTGCACTACACTGGCAACTACCAGCAGCTATGCCAGCCAACCAAACCTTGATCCCTTGGTGTGAATACACCTTCCCGTGGAATTTTGCCCCCCCCAAGCTCAAAGTAAAACTCCTCCTGTGTGTGTACATTGCGGTTGTCTTTACTATCGTCAGAACATGTTATAAATTCAGAGAGGTGGTAGTTTAGCACTCCGTAGATTGCTCGTTTAAGGTTGTGTAAACTCTCTGGTTTGGCTCGGCACACCACACTCAGTGAGCACTTAGGATGTGTGCCTACAGTGAGCTATGATTGCACGAGTGTGCTTGCTGCTTTCAGCCAAGACTAATGAACTGATTTCTCTGAATATGTTCATCAGCTTCCCTATAAACCCCCTAAACCCTGTTTCCCATCCATTAGCTCCATTCAGCGGCTAAATCATAATGATTTCCAAATGTGCTTTGTTTGAATGCACTTGTGGGGTCTACCAGAGTTGAATAGGTACTGTGGCATACCACAAAAATGTCCTATTTAAAGACAAGACATATTATTATTCAAGGAGAAGAAGTGAAGACTGGAGTTTAACCACAGTGGTCAAAAATGAGACCGAACCAAATGACTTCAAATGTATATTTTTCTCTCTTTTTTTAATTCATAGCATGGACTGTTTAATCAAATTAATCACAGTTATCCTTTGAATAATTATAGAAAGGGCGGCTAGCAGGGAAGGGAAACAGGAAGGGAAGGAGCAGTGCTTTCACCACATCAAAGTCGTCCGACAGTAATTACTGTCTATGAAACAATAAATAATGAAACAGGATCTATCTACAATTTACTTTAATGTTCCTGCATGATGTAATTTGAAATAAAGACAGTAAAATGATTTTTTTTCATTGCAGACATCTTCGTATTGATCACAGTGAACTAATGCAGCTGTGCTGCCAAATTTGAGAGGAAATTAAATTAGAGGCCAGTGCTTAATGCCATATATATTATGTGGTCTGTTTTGAAATAGACTACAGACCGAGAGGCCGCTACATTTGAATTCAGTAATATGTTTATGCACATGTCCTTCATAGTTATTTGCTGAATTATGTAGTCTATTTCATTCAAATGACTTGACATACAAACATTAAACGTTTGTACCGAGTACAATGGAAGGAAACAATGCCATTGTATGAGGAGTTTGGAGGCTGTAGATCATATTTTTGTTAAAATCAACATATACTGATGTGTGCAAACCATTTTTCTTCAGTAATGTGATGTATTTCAGACAGGATATTTAATAAAAACAAATGTAGGGAGGATCTTGTTTTGATTATGAAAAGTGGACGTTACATGCCTGAATGGGGGCCAGACAGAATATGAGTTTGCTAAATTGTCTACACTGTGAAGCAAGTAAATATTGTCAATTGTGATTTCATGTTGACTTTTAAAAATGAAATTTGTTTTTAACTGTAAAGTTGTCTATGTCGTCATTGTCAACTTTTTTCCTGTTTTTTTCCTTTTTTTATTGCTGTTTACTTCAACATTTGTTTTGTCAGGTGCAGTAACTTAAAGACATAACAGATGGCTTTTGTTCATGGCTTTTGGATGGTTTTCTGCCTCAAATATTATCAACATATAGAGACAACTCACTGATGGACAAACTGTCACTTGTGTTTTTGTATTAGGGATGGCGAAAACGAAAAATTTTCTTGACCGACCACCGAGCCTCATTAGCCGGTTGAAACCGGTTAACCGGTTAGTTTTAAATATGCTGCGCTATTTGAAATAACAGCCATTTCGAGCCGCGCCTGCAATTTCGCAACTCTGTCGCATCTCTCTGCCGCTCAGTCCCGCAAACGCGGCGCCGAAGAGCTTGTATGTAATCGGAGGACAAATGGCTCCTTAATTTCGAAATGGTTTGGGTACAAGGTGATCGTGTTGAAAATAAAGGCGTTTGTCTAGCGTTAGAAGCTCATTTGAAACATTGCCGTGGCTCATTTAAGAAAATGACAGCTCCGAGTCAAGGGGCAGCATGTCTTTTTCAATCATTCCGCATATCTTTTGGGTAATAGTCTCTGAGCGCTGTTTGCCACATTTCCTACCAGCTAGCATAGATGACACGGTAGGTTGGCTTTGGCTACCTTTCTCACCCGAAGAGGCTTGCGGGTGTCGCGTTTTCAGGTGATACATCATAGATGATGTGCTACTACTGTATTTAAGCACTGTATCACACAAGTTGAAACATACATCTGTGTCATTCTTTTTGGTGAAATGGTCCCACACACTACTTTTCTTTGCACGCTTCATCCTGTCGTCTGCCCTGGCTCTAACCTCGAGTGTTTTAGCCTGCAGCCTTTACTTTTTGCAAATCTGTGAGCGCGCGAACGCAAACGCTGTGACCTCGCGCCAAATGTTTTTATTGGTTTATTAAGTACAAACAGGCGAGTTATGAAAAATCGAGTGTGAGGGATTTGTTCACTTCACACAAAAAGATATTGGAATGAGATGGCTAACTGTAGTAGCGTTTAGTCCACTGTCTATAATAGCCTAATTTAGAGATCACTTTTTCTTTCTTTTTTTTACCGACTACCGACAACTTTGATCGGTTAACATTGATACGGTCAACCATCGGTCAAACGGTCATCGGTTAACATCCCTATTTTGTATCCAATTGTATTCTGTTGTCTGGTTCTTCTCTCTTGAGGGATAAGACTCTGGGCGGCAGTTACCCAGTCATGTCTAATTCACACTCAACACTCACCAAGTGCCATGACAGCAAGGATGGCTAGTCTCTGGGAAGGTTAGCTGGCATAGTAGTGATGAGAATGGATATGGTAAGGAGGGAAACCACTGTATGGGAAGGACGTAATAGTACATACAGTGCTCCACAGTCAGAGAAGGGCATTTCAGACACCCTCCATGGGTGCTATCCTCGAAATAGCATACAACCGTATTACTCGTGCAATTTTTCAGTATGTATACTAAACATTGTATGTACTATTTTTGTATGCATGGAATACCACAATGCGATGCTCTTCAGCTTCACTCAGTTTTACTCTAAATTGTTTTTCTTATCTTAGATGCTCTTCCAGTCTTACCAAACTAGTCTTTAATTAGTTAAAGCTAGACTTCAGCTGGTCTAGTTAGCAGCTATCTAAAGTTAAGACTAGAAAACCGTCTTAGGCAGGTTTAATTTTTTTTCCCCAACAGAGATCATTTAAAAATATTAGGAATTGTATATCAAATTTGTTGATATATTGATCTGTAATCTTCCTTTTGAAAATGTCTGAATGTGTATTCTCTCCCATAATGCACTCCCATAGGTGCCTCAAATTATGTTTACAACTTTAGACTCTGTAGGTTTTCTTATTTGGAGCTCAATGGGGAAAGAAAGTGTTTTAGGTTTTTCATTTATGCGTATGCTGATGTTTAGCTTTATTCACATTTAGGGGTATTTATTTCCTCTACGGTTTTTCCCCGCAGAGGTCTACACTATCATAACTTACACCATTTCAGTAGCCTCTATTTTTTAAATGGCTTTGAAATTAATAAAGACGTGCATTTCTTTACCCTAAAACTGTTGGAAGATTTTATCTATTGTGAAGTAATGTACTCTTGTGTGTGTTTACAATGAGCTGGTAAGCCTGGTTAATGTGAAAAGTAGAGCATCTGTTAGGCCTGCAGGCACCCAGTGAAGACCACAGAGTGGTTCTTCCTGAACCTGAATAAGCTCATTGAAAGACATTGCCTAACAGAACTCTTGTGGTAAATCTGTGGCTCACTTATCACTTAATTACTTAGTGAGATTCAGGCATAAAGTTATGTATTAATCCCACTTTATGAAGTACGGAGCATGTAGTCTGGAGACAGCGCATGGTAGCATAGGAAACCACAGTCACTGATTAGATCAGTGGTGGCTGCTGCCTTTCAAAATGGACAGATGCCACTTATCAGTGGCAATGTATGTATTAAGATATGTTCAGTTTCTTAACTAAATTAATCAACCATGGTCAGAACAGTGTTTGTACAATATTTACAAATGGAAATACTCAAGAAACAAGATTATGAACATCAAACTAAATGCCAAACCAGTCATTTTCAATTATTGGTTGTTTGTGGTAAAGTCCCACCTCTTTGTGTCCATTTATGTATTGAGGGTAGGGTAGGAAACTTCGGAGAGGCTAGCAATAGCCAGCTAGCTTTGAAAGCATGAGATCACACCCTCCCTTCAGAACAGCTCAGAGTAGAGCGTGACGTAATTGAACACGTGAAGCTCGTTGTTTTGGGACAGGAGGAACAACATTTTTTGGTTCTAAGACTTCCGCAGAAGATATATGTAGGCTTAGATTTAATAATATTTAGACCATTTCTATTAATGATTGCTATCAAGTTGTGAAGAGAGTTTCAAGCAGTACAACAAAAAGTGTTTATAAAAAACATTGCCTACCCTACCTTTAATTTATTAATTAATTTATAAAATTTTATATATACAATTCTACCAGAAAGACTCTGGAGGCAAAATGACATAACAAAGCATACATTTATTAACAGCCCAGCATCTTCATATATATATATATATATATATATATATATATATATATATATATATATATATATATATATACTTTTTTTCATAAATAAATACATAAATGCTTTGCTTTCCAGTAGTTAGGAAAATCCTAGGTCCCCTGACCAACAAAAATGACCTGAGGATGATGGGTGAGAGAAAATCAATCGTAACTGCCTTAGATCAATATTAATAATGGTGAAGCTGTTGTCTGTCCCTGACCTAACAGAGACAAATGAGCTAAGACAAGGAATGGAAACATAAGGAGGTTTGTTTCCAAGGGCTGTCTCTCTACTTAAAGTAAAGCACTACTGACCAGAAGCTGAACAGTTCAGGGTATCATGAAGTGTATATACCCAATAAATGAAGATTTTGCCAAATAAAAAAAGTCAGCTTCAAGTTGTACATTTTCATAAATAAAAAAAACCTCTTGATTTTTTTTAAGGCTAATTGCTTGCTGAGACAATAAACAGTGTTATGCTTTTTTCCTCCACTTGAGGTGAGCTTTGACCACTGGGGCTTATTCACAGTGATCTTTTAAAGGCAAATGTATAAGAGAAAGTTTTTTAGGTGCTGTCTAGTCACAATTTCAACATCAGTTAAGGCAGTGGTTCCCAATTCCAGTCCTCGTGACCCACTGCTCTGCACATTTTGTATGTCTCCCTTATTTAACACACCTGAACCAGATCATCAGCTCATTAGGAGAGACTCCATGAACTGAACTGAGTGTGTCAGATAAGAGAGACCTACAAAATGTGCAGAGCAGTGGGTCACGAGGACTGGAATTGGGAACCACTGAGTTAAGGTCACAATTTTTTTATTTCATACATTATATCATATTAATTTAGCATGCACTTTTGGTAACACTTTAGTTTAGGGTCCAATTCTCACAATTAACTAGTTTCTTATTAGCATGCATATTGGGATATTGGCTGTTTATTGGTACTTATAAAGCACATATTAATGCCTTATTCTGGATGACCATATTCTACATCCCTTAATCCTACCCAATACCTAAACTTAACAACTACCTTACTAACCATTAATAAGCAGTAGTTTGGCTATTATTAAGGCAAAAGTCATAGTTAATAGTTAGGTAATAATGAGAATTAGACCCTTATCTAAAGTGTGACAGCACTTTTATCCAAAGTGAAGTTTAAGTCAACATGCGACAAAATCAGAATCGACCCTTTGGTATTTTTGTGCATGACTCAGCTTGTTATTACATTGTAAACAAATAGTTTGTCTTCATGTTTTTACCAAAAGTAATAATTTGCCTCAAAAACGAGTTATTTTTCAGATTATGTTATAATTCTCTCTTACATTCCTTACATTTACTCTCGTTCTCATGTTTGGCATGCCAAAATTGAGATTTTTTCTACTTTCTTTTTCTGCCGTGCAACTTTACTATCTTCCTTAAAAAAAAAAAAAAAAAAATCAGATAATGAGAAACATTTCAAAGAATAAAGTTGTGCTAATGTAGACGTATAGAGTGGAGAGATTTCATGCTTCCGAATGAAGTTTCCCATTCAAAGTTGCACAGGAATGATTAGTCACCACTAGGTAATTAATCCCAAGACTCCCTTGTGTCTGGGCCCAGACGGATCCCAAACTCTCATTGTTTGTTTTGATATTATGCTTCAAGAGGTAGTGTGATCTCCTCCCTGTGCGGAGCATATGTTATCGGTTTCAGTGAATCATTGGACTTATATTTGTCACCTACTTCATATGCGATGTGGCGTGAGTTAGTTTCACGCCATTAGGGAATGAAACAATATCAATGTCTGCAGAGAGGATTTACAACGTTTGATTAGGTATCACCATGATCCCTCTCCACAGGCCCCTGTCTTTGCCCTCGTAGCCTTGCCCGAGTGGCAGTGGAAAGGGCCGGACATCTGAGAAGGCCTGATTGGGTTCCGCATTAGCTCTCTCAGGTGAGCTGCCCACTGGATCTGTTTACTGCCTGGGCAGCGACCACAGGGAAGTGATCCCCAGCTTTAAAGTTTGGCCCCGGATGAGGCTATGATTACTCGCGAAAGTGTGTGTGTTTGAGTGAGTCTGTTTTTGAGGGAAGCATTGTTCAACCCCCAGCTGGGAGTTCAAACCGAGGTCCCACAGCTGTGCATCTCTGGGGAGGTAACAAGGGACTTATGGGAAACCAGAGAGAATGACATATGGCCACACCAGCGTTCCTGAGTCTGAGAAATACAGCAAGCTCCGTTTTCTCTCCACCTTCTGTTTTGTTTTTTGTGCCACGGCAACTTTTTCCAGTTGCAAATGTCAAATTATATCTTAATTCGGAGCTTGTGTGTGTGACCCCAGAGATCTGCAGATTTTTTTGTCTGATGTTTTGATGTGATACTGTGGGGTATTAAGTTAACATATGAAATGACATCATAACGCCATCTCTAGGGTTCTGTTGCACAGAGCAAAAGGAGGGAACACGAGCATTGAAGTGGAAACAGAGTCACAGAAAACAAACAAGCACAGTCTGGGATCATAATCTCAAGGTGGTTTTGAGTAGCAGTGGGGTTTAGATTTAGCTAAAGAACCACTCTTTCATTAAAAAGTTTGATTTCGGCTATGAAAGTTGTGGGTGACCTTGTGTTTTGCTTAATATTCTGTTTCTGACTGCTGAGCATTTGAAAAGGTCTCTCTGGATCATGTATGCAATATATTACGCAAGTTTGAAGAACATGCTGTGCATTCATCATCCAGAATCAAGCTCATGTTGTTTAATTCCCAAACGAATAACTCCTTTGAGTTGGTTTATTTGCTCCCCTGTATAGTCTGATTCCCGAACGAATTACTCTTTTGAGCCCAGTCTTTTTAATGAATCAAAAGCATACAGTGTGATCTGTGTAGTCTGATTCCTGAAAAAAATTACTCTTTAAAGCAAATTATTGAATTCAATTTATGCCACCAAATGTATAGATTTTCCAAAATGATCTTATCATTAGGCTGTGGAATTTAAACTTTCTTCTACTAAATTAATTGTTAATGGAACTGCAAAAAAAAAATCAGGATCATTAAAGAAGAGGAATCGGAACCCGAACCCTTTACAATTATCATTCCTAATCTTGAAGCTGATTCTTACAATCTTATCCTTACTGTTTTGCTTTGAGATCTTTAGATTAGATAATAATGTCGGACATGTGTATTTGACTTCTCAATCACCTTGCCTATTCTTGTGCTCTCTCGTTAGGATGTTCCAAGTAACTCAACACTGCATAAATATTTGTCCAACATAACCGTGTCCCTTCAGATCATAATGATGCTGAAACCCGACAACGGTCCCCCCCAGCGAAGTAATTCTACCCAAGCTTGCATGGCCATTATTGATGGCCAAGTAAGTGTTACTGTTACAAACCAATTACTCAGTCATTCAACTTTGATGAGGGACTCTACAAATAAGCCGAGATGCTTATCGCTTTCCAACTCTCGCTTTCACCAATGCCCGCCCTTCCTGCGGCTCACTTTTTCCTCTCTTTCCTATTAAGTAGGAGGAGAAAATGACAGTTGGCTGTCTCGGCTGGTATCGAGGGAAAATGTCTGCTGGTTCAAGAGGTAAAGAAGTCACGAGGTGAGCAATGTGTCCCCACAGTGACACTGAGAAATCTGGTGACCCAGTAAAGTGATATCACACCAAAGAGGTAAGGGAAGACAAAAAAAAAAAGTGTTCGCCACCACTTGATGTGTCTAAAGTGGTAAAAGATGGGAAGGTGTGTGTCAGCGATGCTGTGAAGGACGGGGAACTTCCTTTCCAGTGTTTGCACGTGTGAGTAGGAGGTGTGTATGCACGAAGCGCCAGTGGCAGACACCCTGAAGCTATACAAAACCAAAGTCTCACAGACATATGACTGGAAGTTTTGACAGGTTTAATGTACCTGTTTAATGACGATAAATGACCTGTATTCGTCATTGCGATTTCCATTTCAGATGCATCTGGAACTTGGAGATCACTTGAAGGCGGCAGCCAATGAGTTATTTTTTGTGCAGATGTGTTCTTTTAATACTTTTCAAGCTGACAGAGGCATTTGTGTTATTTAACATCTGATAAAAAAGGAAACAGGCGTTTCCTCAACGGGAAGGATGTGCCTGGTGAACGTCCCCTGTGATGTGAGAAAGGGGAACCAGGCCCGCAGCCAAACGACGCTGGTAGCAGTTTAACTAATGAGGTCGTGAGATTCATTCATGGAATTGATGGTCATAACGAAAGACTTGGCGGCATGTGATGCGTACTCGGCTGGATTCTGTGCTTGATCCGACATGGTTGTGCTGAAGAAACCTTTTTGAATTGAGAGTCCGCTGCCACAATCACGGTTTGGTCAAGGACTAATCCTACTCTGTCAGTGCAAACACACATGAGAGAGAAACTTTGGTTCTTCGAGCGCAGGGCTTTGCTAGTTACTCTTTTGCTGACCGTGGGGAAGTTTCTACTCTCTTTGAGGCTTCCTCGTCTGTTCTCTCCAGGCTTTTCAACTCCAATCCGACTCTTTCTAGCGGGATTTGTGATAAAAGGCGAGTTTTCCTTGTGGTGCCGCATGTTCCCTAGAGAGCAGAGCAGGGAAGCTGTTGTGCATTAACTCAGTACTGAGGCAGAGCATCTGGGTGATGTTTATGGAGATTTATTGGTCTCCCCCAGGCCCTAATTGCCTCCTCCCCAGTGGGTAGTCCTGTTAGGGCCGATGAGATTGTCATCCCTCTCTGGGCCTGATAATGGCTGGAGCAGGTGGACCAACGTATTGTTTACGTCTGTAGGTTATAGAGACAAATGGTGCCCCCAGACTCCTTTTGGCCCAGAGGACACACACAGATCAGAGGGAAACTTCCCCTCTTGGGTCATAAACAGAGCTGTTACACCTCAACTTGGCCTTCATGTTCATTGTTGAGAGGCGGGAGCCACATCATGGCTCCCAGGTTAAAGGATATATTTGTAATAAAATGTGTTTAATGTGAACAGCATGTCATTTTCTGTCTGATTTAGAGTGATTAAAAGACAGCGGTGAGCACTGTCTGGTTGAGGAATACATTTACCAGTGTTTCTTTTTTCTTTTTTTGGACTTGTACAGACTTTTTCGTTTTGAGAAATACACTTCGTAACTCATTTGGTTACTGGCATGAAAAGACCCAACAAAGTTTTTCACTTCACAGTTTTCTGTGAAGACCAGAGAAGGAGGAGGCACAACATGATCAGAAAAAAATGCTTCAGGCAGGGAAAGTTCAGGGTAGAAAGTGAGTGTCCTAACCTGCCTGATTTTCAAGATTATTACAAATTATCTATCTAGGCCAAGAAAACCATAGTTTTTTTTTATTCATGCAATACACTTTTTAAAGCTAATGTTTGTTATTTTTTTACATGAAAAACATTCTCATATCTAGTTGAATATGCAGAGAGAATTATGGGTCGATTTCCTGCAAAAATGTGAGCGCTGTAGTGCTTTAAAAACATTGCTCTGGTTATTTGAGTGAGCAGCATAGCAACACTGGCTCACCCAATGGCATGAGTTTGGGGCGGGGCTATCTGCTTGGCTGTCCAATGGCAGACAGTGTTTGGGAAACTTGTTTGAAAACAATCATCAGTTTGGTGAGGCTGACACAGATTCTTCATTCTACATTTCCAGTTCATTTTGTGAGCTTGTTGATTTTTATACTATTTTAATGTAGTATAGTATTTTAAAGGAGAACTCTGCAACTCTAGCGAACTTTAGTCACTTCTTCGCTGATTTTCCCTTTTGTTGTCGCATGTTTTCCCCACGAGCTCCCCCTACAGCTGTGGGAGGGTGTATATTTCACAACACAGTCGTAAAAAACTCACTTGCGGCGGCCTCCTCCCCCTCTCTACCGCTGCTCATGTGCATTTGTTTTGATCGGAGCAAGCCAACTGTATCGTGCGGAGCTATGTCTACCGAGGTGGGTAATCTGGTAATACATCATACATGCGTGGGTGTTTATGTCGAATTGCCGTAAAGCAATTTGTGTTTCGCGCTCGTTCTCGTTCTCGTTCTCGCTTCTCACGAGACTTCCAATTTCTATCTTGCCGGGACGGTAGTCCCCAAGTTGCAAGGTTGGTTTTCCGACCTGGGAACGCTGGGGGGAGCGGGGAAAGTCACCAATATCACCAGAACAGGTTGTTTAACCATCCAAATGATTTCTAGACAGTTTTATTAAGTTAAAAAAGTTACCAAGTTCTCCTTTAATAGTATCTTCTTTTTATGTATTCTGTGTTGTTCCTAACATTAAGACATTACACTTCTGAAAAGAAGTGGTTTGACTGTACTGTATTTAAAAAGCCATCACAATATAACTATATTTAGCTTTAGCTTTAACTTCAAGATGTTTTCTCAGTCAGAGTGAATAAGTGATGGAGATTTCTATTGTAGAGTTTAGCTGGTCGTGTCAATTGTTGTAAGGAGTTAATTGAATATTGTTCTTGTGAATTATCGCAAGTTCTGTTAAGTTGTTTGAATCAATTTTCTTTTCTTTCATGTTTTACAAACTAAAAGACTTTCATGTAAGACAAACTAAAAGGACAATTTTCAAACTTAAATATGATTTACTTTGATTTAGACTATAACATTGTAATTGATAGAATGTGATGGTTTTGGAATATATATTTTTAATTCTTTGTGCATAATGAATCACTTGGTGTGAAGGTATTTTCTTTTTCTTTTAGAAAAACAATAATTGTACATGGTCTGTTTTTAGCTATAGTGCTATTTGCTGGATTTGATGCACACTGCAAAAAAATCTTTAAAACAAGATACATTTATCTGACAAGCAAAACGCTTTGTTTTCAGAAAATAGTGTTTATATTGCGCAACTTTTTTTTTTGTATGTTTGTTTAAAATAAGTGAAAAGGTCTTCCACTGACAGATACAGTGCTATGCATAAGTTTAGACACCCATGCTAAAGTTGACTAAAAAGAGGAATAAAAAATCTTCTTTTGGAAATTTAACTTAATGCCTTAATTAAAAAAATTAGGAAAAATCCAACCTTTAAGGACACCAATTTTCTTTGTGAATGAATAATGTATCGTAAATAAATAAATGTTTTTCCTCAAAATACAAGGTGCATAAATTTGGACACCCCTATGTTAAATTCCCATAGAGGCAGGCAGATTTTTATTTTTAACTAGCTATTAGGCTAACTGAAATAAAACCATGCCAATCTCTAGGTGTGGTGAAGGCTATGTGATGATGTGGGGCTATTTTAATTCCAAAGGCCAAGGGAACTTTATCAGGATGCATAGTATCCTGGATCCATGAAGTAACTGGCCTTTAAAAATAAAAATCTGCCTGCCTCTATGGGAATTTAACATAGGGGTGTCCAAATTTATGCACCTTGTATTTTAAGGAAAACCATTTATTTATTTACGATAAATGATTCATTCACAAAGAAAATTGGTGTCCTTAAAGGTTGGATTTTTCCAATTTTTTTTAATTAAAGGGATAGTTCACTTTGAAATTAATTTTTGATATGTTTTAGCTTACCTCAAGGGCATCCAAGATGTAGGTGTCTTTGTTTCCGCAGTAGTTTCAATTTTGATATTTTTAGGTCAAACCGTTCTTGTCTGTCAGTCATATAATGCAGGTCGATGGTCACTGTCTCAAAACACAAGCACAGAGTCCAAATTAAAACAATTCCCCATCGTCCAAATGAAACAATTCCCCATCATAAGTACACATTGATGGCCTAAGACACGAAACGAGCGGTTTGTGTGAGAAAACGAACAGTATTTATATCGTTGTTATCTCTTGAAAACAGCACACGTCCAAATGATCTGACGGCGCGGGCGGGTATAGATATATACATAGATGTCGCCTTGGCTACGGTTTCGTTCCAATGAACTGCAGTAGCGAAGGCGACATCTAGTGTATACATGGCGGGTATAGATATATACACTAGATGTCGCTTGGCTACGGTTTCGTTCCAATGAACTGCAGTAGCCAAGGCGACATCTATGTATATATCTATACCCGCCCGTGCCGTCAGATCATCAAACTGCTCGTTTCGTGTCTTAGGCCATCAATGTGTACTTATGATGGGGAATTGTTTCATTTGGACGATGGGGAATTGTTTTAATTTGGACTTTGTGCTTGTGTTTTGAGCCAGTGACCATCGACCTGCATTATATGACTGACAGACAAGAACGGTTTGACCTAAAAATATCAAAATTGAAACTACTGCGGAAACAAAGACACCTACATCTTGGATGCCCTTGAGGTAAGCTAAAACATATCAAAAATTTATTTCAAAGTGAACTATCCCTTTAAGGCATTAAGTTCAATTTCCAAAAGATGATTTTTTTATTCCTCTTTTTAGTCAACTTTAGCATGGGTGTCTAAACTTATGCATAGCACTGTACTTAGCCTTAAAGGGTTAGTTCACCCAAAAATGAAAATTCTGTCAGAAATTACTCACCCTCATGTTGTTCCAACCACGTAAGACCTTCGTTCATCTTCGGAACTATACGTTCATCTATTTTTGATGAAAACTGAGAGCTGGCTCACTCCTCCATAGACTTCTAGGTGACCGAAACTTGCTGGCCCAGAAAAGTTATTAAAGAGATTGTTAATATAGTCCAAGTGACTACAGTGGCTCAATCTTAAGTTTATAAAGCGACGAGAATACGTTTTTGCGCAGCGCGTCTGTGTTGTACGTCACACGCATCACACTCATGACCAGCGTCGGCCAATAGTGAGCCTACGTGGTGACGTGTAACACAGACGCGCTGCGCAAAAACACTACGTGAACTAACTCGAGGCCCAGATAGAAGGAAATGAATAGTGGAATAAAGTCGTTATTTTTGTTGTTTTTGCGCACAAAAAGTATTCTCGTCGCTTGATATACTTAAGATTGAGCCACTGTAGTCACTTGGACTATATTAACGATCTCTTTAATAACTTTTCTGGGCCAGCAAGTTTCGGTCACTGGAGGAGTGAGCCAGCTCTCAGATTTCATCAAAAATATCTTAATTTGTGTTCCGAAGATGAACGAAGGTCTTACGGGGTTGGAACAACATGAGGGTGAGAAATTACTGACAGAATTTTCATTTTTGGGTGAACTAACCCTTTAATATCTTTAGCCGTTTTGCTTGTTTTCCAGTAAACATAACTTAAAATAATAATATAATGAAATCTATTTTGAACTCCAGTATTCTATCCATATAAAGTCAAAACACTTACCTACAGTTTATCGACCAACCCTAATATTTTATTCACTCATTTATTTATTCATGATAGAATAATATCATCTGTCTGTTAACATCACCTTTACCTTTGTAGACTTTCATATTTTTTATATGGTTACAGTCATAAGCATAAACAAAAAAAAGTCTGCAGAGAAATGGAGACATTTCTATGTGTGGGAGGCAGGCGGCTGGTGACAGGCTCATGATTTTTGCAGAGGAACATGACTTCAGAAGGCCTGTCTGATGAGTCTGAGACAGGCCTGTCAGAGAGAGTGTAAGTGCACTAATGACTGCGAGCAGCCTCGCCACTCAGGGCATGAATATTGGATATATATGTAAGTGCATATTTTCTCTACTCCCCATCTGATGCTTAGTCCCAGGTCCACATGTACCGAGAGGACCGTCACACAAAATCAGTGACCAAAGTCAACGAAGCACAGGCCTGACGAATATCTCAAGGATATTAAATCGAATTCTAAATTTATCAGACACTCTGTATCTCACTTTTTGTGAAGGGGATAGATTTAGATCCAGTCACTGAAAAGCTTCAATTTGAGCAGGAAGAGGCTACAGAAGAAAATGATAAAAGACTCTGCTTGAGGTTGATGTCAGATTGATGTTTTTAGATCAAAATTGACCCAAATAACTTTTTTTTTTTGTATTGTAAAAAGAATGTTTGTTTTTGCCATGTGTAATGATTTGCACCACCTCTGAAATAACTTTTTCAGATATATTTTTAAAATATAAAATTATATACTTGCAAAATACATATCTTTTTCAGAATATGCAAAAAAGTACAGAAAATAAATAGTTTATTTTTTAAGTTTATAGTTTTTTTGTTTGTTTTTGTATAATTGGGCATTTAATTTGAAAAATGTATTTCCTTCAATCATGCTTACCATCAACGTGATCCAATAAGTTCTCTTTTTTTCTCATTCTGTTTCACTCTGTAATATGTTCATGAAGGTAAAATGTATTTCAAATGCTGTTTTACTATAAATTCAAAACATGAGTCATGTGGAGGAGTCAGTAGGTGGACCAGACATGTGGGTGGCAGATGTTTAGGGGCCAGTCTGAGGGTGATATCTGGGTGAATTAGGTATGATTCACTCAGACACACAGTCATTTCACACCAGTAACAGGTACGAGCAAAACATTGTGGCAGTAAGATTAAGCAACACTGTGTTATTGCAGGACTAAAGCTTCCAGAACCAGGGGACAGGCGCAGTGTGGAAACAGTTTGCAACAACCCATGTGTCTTTGTGCAACACTGATGCACATCTATTTTTGTTACAGCTCACTTTTGCCCCTTGTAACTTGTTTTGAATCTGCTAGACGGACCAAATCGAATATTGAAATGAGTTCCAAGCTCCATCTGCCCTGTTTGTGCTTGTGCATGTGCATGTGATCTGAGCCAGATAAGAGAGACTGTTCCTGTCTGCCTATTGAATACACAAACGTGAAGACCAATTTACTAAATGCTAACTTTCCATTGAGCGAGTTTTCTTCAAGGCCATTACTGAGAAGAAAAGAAGCATTATAGTCTTATACGTTATTCCTTCTTTCTTTCTTTCTTTCTTTCTTTCTTTCTTTCTTTCTTTCTTTCTTTCTTTCTTTCTTTCTTTCTTTCTTTCTTTCTTTCTTTCTTTCTTTCTTTCTTTCTTTCTTTCTTTCTTTCATTACACATTATATGTTTAATTAAAATTCCAAAAATAGATAAAAACTAAAAGCAATCATTTCAAATGCTACAAGTGAATTTAAGCATCACATCATCATTATTAATCTTTAAACTAAACCATCACACCAATATAATTAATCACTAAAAACTAAAATCAGTCATTTTAAAAGTGAATGTATGCATCACACAATATATTGTACAGTATGAAAAATGGATATTTATTTTGAGATTTGCGTTTAAGTTATTCAATTATTGGTGTTTTTAAAGATTAACCTAAAATGAGCGTGAGATGACGGCAAGGGTAGTTTTCTTATTCAATTTACATCATAACTTTTGTTTTTGTTTAAAATCCTAAAACCTTTTTGTTTACACTTTATTTTAAGGTGACGTAGTTACATTGTAATTACTCAAATAAGTACTGAGTAATATTAATTAACTAAATGTACTTACTATAGAGTTACGGTTTGGGTTTGGTTTAGGTTTAGTTACTTGTAATTATGCATAATTTACTGTTAATTTATACGAATTTTCTGTTATAACTATATAGTAACTTGTAACTATGTCACCTTAAATTAAAGTGTTACCACATTTTTTTATTTCCAGGTTTAAGTGCAAATAAAAATCCGTGTTTTCTGACTTTTGTGTGTATTTATGTATACATATAAGATGCGCATATTTCTGTAGGCTTCTGTGGACTTTCTTCTTTATACGCTTTGTAAACCCACACTGTATTGAACAGCAGGGAGCAGTTATTCAGTTACAGACAAGATCCTTAGTCATGAATGCATTGGGTTTGTGTCTGGGAGCTTGAGTGGGGACTGACTTTCTACAATAATCAGGCTGTCATGTTGTCACCAAGCTGTGACATCCGTATTGACTGTGATAGCGCTGAGCTCTGCTTCTAGTTCATTCTCTTTAGCACCTGTCACTTTCCATGCACTCCATCACACCTGCTGTGATAAATTCACTCTTTTTTTGTGTGTGTCCCAAAGGCAGTTGCTCTAATTTATTTTCCCTCTCTGTCTCCTAGATGGGTTTCAGTGTGTTCAGGGGCATATGGGAGGATTTAAACGACTTTATATTTTATATAGATACGGTCATAACACATTGGCAGCAGGAGTGTGGTTGGGAAAACACTCATAGTGAACCCGGTTAAAACAAAAGCGATCAAAAAAACATCTATCATTGCTATAGATGCGTGTGCATGCCAGCCATATCTCGGTTGCTATAATTACAACCTATCAGGAAGTGGCACAACTTCTTGTAAAGTTCAATGGAAAAAACGACATTCGTATACTGTACCACAACAGTTCTGACAACCACAGTGAGGGGTCTGACCTTACACAATGGTATTTCGAACATTAGCATAACTGATTGTCAAAGCATTTAAACACTTTAGCCACACTTAAATAAAAGAAAACACAAGCACACTTTTCAAGTAAAACGTTTTACAGGAAGAAGTTTCAAAGTGTGGCTCAAGTGTCCAAAAACACTTTATTTTAGACATTTATATATAAAAAGGAGACACTAAAACATGTCTGGAAATATAACTCACAAATTTAGAAAAGATCAAGATAATTTCCCTCCTACTGTTTACATGTAATTTTTTTTTTTTTTTTTTTTTTTGCACAGGATGTTGGTGAATTATTTACATTTCTTGGACACATACGGCCAGGACATGTTTGATACCACATCATTCATTATCATAAATATTCAAGCATGCTGCTTAGACGTACAGATGTAGAAAGTTCATGAAAACCAGTCGTAGATACAGCTGTAGGTTCTGTGGGAGGGAGAAGGGTGGGTATAGACAAGGAAACACATCAGATAGAAAGCGAGCGAGGCTACCGAGAATTGTCACTGGCACAACCAAATGTGACTGTGCATAGAAAGAAGAATTCTTCATGTCTGTGCCTCTTTGATTCATTTACAGGGGAGGAGACAGCAGGCTCAGACTCTCGCTATCTCTGTCCAACCGAATCTTGTGTCTGGCTCAGAGGGTGGATTGGGGAGAGAGTGTGAATAGTCGTGTTTTACCACAGGCTGGCCCTATTGTGGAAAGCACCTACAGTACTTGCTTTTTAAACTTTCTTGAGGTTGCTTCTTGCGTTTTTGTGCCTGCATGCCAAAGCCCCTTCTTTTCACCTTTGCCTCTGCTAAGCTTACATGTAAGTTGTAAAAAAAAAAAAAAAAAATTTCTACCTGCCTTTGATACCCAGCCCTTGAAGTGCTTCACCGCACAGCACAGGAAGTTGGCCAGCCGACTGGGTAGACTGTTGTTTCTGTTAGTCTACTTCATGCAAAAATAAGGGCATGGAAAAAGAGCCAATAAGTAAAGATTATCAATGGGTATAGGCATTATTTTATCTCTATTTTAACATTTTTATTTGAGCAATATATTTTTGAGCTTTTTGAATACAACAGTGTTGTAAACTGAGGTCTGTTTTTTTCACCCTGCCCTTCAAAGGTTTGGAGACATTAGTTTTTTACAGTTGTTAAGACACTAAACACCATTCTCTGAACTATTCTCATAACCAATTTGTTGAATAAAGAATTCTTTCTGCAAAACTTTATACAAGTTGAGGCAGTTAGACACTATTTGCAAATCTCATGCACTCTTTTTTGCAAAACTCTAAACAAATTCTCACTCACTAAAACACATTGATACGTTTGTGTCGCGAAACACTAAACATTAGAGGCGAAAGTTCAACACAACTAAAACACAGTTGTCATCGTTTACACACAACGATTCAAAATTGTTCACACATGTTTCTAATGATGTGATCAAACCAACTGTACAAAATATAAGCCAGTTCAGACTGCACGGGTGGCACGGGTGCACTGAATGTGGATGCCAACTATAGATGGAAACAGTCTGAGAGGGACAAGTACATAAGAGGTGGTGGATGAGGAGGATGAGGATGAGAAAGAGGGAGGTGTTATCAAGGCTGGATCTGTCAGACTAGAGGGTTTTTCTAGAGATAACATTGCCTCTGATGTGGACAAAGTCCTCAGGCCAGAGTCTGCAGGAAGACATGATGCTGAAGCAGAATCAATCTCTCATTGACCTTGATTTACACAACTTACAGTATTTGAGTGTACTGGAACATGCTTTTCATTTAGTTTTATTTGACATTTTTGGCTTTTGCAGTTGGACATTTGTTTTACAGTGTCAAATCAAGTCAAGTATATTTGTATAGCGCTTTTCACAATACAGATTGTATCAAAGCAGTGTACACAAGTGCTGAATATACAGACATTCAATAGCCTACTGTTCAATATTCAGTACAATATTATACTTGCAGTACATACAGTATACATTATAATCACCTTACTCTGTTGCAATTACTATGCTTTTTTTATGTAATTGCAAGAATTGTTTACTGTATACAATATTTTTTTCTGTAATGTTCTGAATGCTATGTTCTCCATTTTTTGTTGTAGTGTCTAATGAATGATCTGTAGTGCTTATATTATTGACTCGTGTGTGTGTGTGTGATCTGAAAGCATTTTGAGTACAGATGAAATGGTTTTAAGCAATTGTTTGACTTTGTTAGTTTAGTTTGAAAATTTGGATACTTGTTCAGCAAAGATGCATTAAATTGATCAAAAGTGACAGTAAAGACATTTATAATGCTACAATATATTTCTATTTCAAATAAATGCTGTTCTTTGGAACTTTTTTATTCATCAAAAAAAAAGTTTGTACAGTTTTCACAAAAATATTATGCAGCACAACCATTTTCAACTGAAATGAGAAATGATTATTGAGCACCAATTATAGAACACAGAGTGATTTATGAACGATTTTTGACACTTAAGACTGGAGTAGTGCTGCTGAAAATTCAGCTTTGCCATCACATGAATAAATTACATTGTAAAAAGAAAACCTTTTCTAGTTCAATAAATTGTAATAATATTTCACAATATCACTGTTTTACTGTGGTGAGCAAAACAGACTTCTTTCAAAAACATAAAAAAAAAATCGTACAGACCACAAACTTATGGATGGATGGATGGATAGGTAAATAGATCGATAGATAGATAGATAGATAGATAGATAGATAGATAGATAGATAGATAGATAGATAGATAGATAGATAGATAGATAGATAGACAAAAAATGTCGATGACTTATCCTGCACTACACAAATTTTTGTCCAATCAGATGCTTACCTCACAGCGTATAAGAAATTAATTGGTAAAGTCATTTCATGGTGTCTTTAAAGCTTAAAACGTCTTTAAGCACTTGGAAGTGGAACATCTTACATTAAATTAAAATATTATGTTACAAAAAGGCATAAGCTTAGAATGAGCAAAAGTAGGTCTGAAATCCTTGTTTTCTGTTGCTCATATTACAGTTCATTTGAGAAAACCCATGTAAAGTGATGATCATGCAGATTATAGATAATTCGAGTAGGTTTTTGAGAATCATCAGTGTGTAAATCTTGAAATTAGCAGCGGTATGAGTCAGCCTGTCTCTGTTTCTTCTCACTGGTTGAAGTGAAACCACCATCATCAGCAGTTTGACCACTCTTTTGCAATAATAGCATTCGTTTTCTCCTCACCCATTTCACTGTCGACCTATAAAAACTCTCGGCACATCCAGCCCGCCCAGCTGACTCCACACTTGTTGAAAGCACATATTTCGGAAGAGCGTGATAGAGCATAATGAAGACAGGAAGAAAAATTTTGTGACTCTCGAGGAAAAGAAAAATAAATATTGCTGCTTCAAGCGAGATTTTATCTGCTGAGATCGTTGATACGGTTGTCAGGAACTTGTGCGGGGAAAAAGGGCTGATTTTGTAAGATGGAGAAGAACGTTTGGGGCCGTGGTTCTGCTGAGGGCATGTCATCTGTGCTTCCAAGAAAAGAAAAGATAAAAGGCATCAGTCAACAAACTCCCATTTAACACTAAACACTCTTGAGACTCACTTGTCTTGGGCCGTGCCAATTCGGTGACATTGAATACTAGTATAAAAATTGCTGAGGACAATAAAACCAGAGAAGCCGGAAAGTTTGGATTACAAACAATAAGAAAATAAATAAGACGGGATGCTGGCCTAAGACAACAGTCACTGATGAAACTGTCAAGCTGCAAGATCAACATTTGTCAGTTGCGCTTTCTCTGGAAATATACGACCCTGAGATTTTATCAGGGGATCGTTCCCGATCCGGTATTTGTTAGTTTGACACACTGTTTATTTTCATGCGCTTTTGATTAGTGAAGCTCTCTTCGTTGTAGCCTGGTTGTTTCTGGACCGTATCCCAACACAATGGGGAATATTCACCCCATGATTTACTTCATGCTGTGACCGAACAATATAGAGTGTCAGCGTTTCTTTGAAGGTCCTTTGGGTATACTGTTGCTTTACATAGCAAAAGTCAATATGGCGAGTTAAAACATGGGCCTTGCTGTGATGTTTATTTCACCATACTCTGTCAAAAGACCAACTTGTTTTTTTATGCTAAGTCACTCATACTTTTCCCACACCCACATGTCACTGGCTGAGGTGAACAGGCCTGGAAACAAATTTGTACTGAATTTGAGCATTCTTTCAATGCTGAATTGTGCTCATAAAGACACACCAGGGTAAACCTGTTTTCGCATGCATTGCATTTGGTTTCACGCTCACAAAATAAGAGTGTTGGTAGTTAACCCAAAAATGAAAATTAGCTCATGATTTACTCACCCTGAAGCCATGCTAGGTGTATTCTAGGATTCTTCCTTCTTCTTTCAGTCGAATACAATCAGAGTTATATAAAAAAATGTCCTGGCTCTTCCAAGCTTCATAATGGCAGTGAATGGCTGTATGTCTTTGGAAGTCCATCAAAGCTCATCTATTGGTGATTAAAGTGCTCGACACAGCTCTGCAGGGGTTAATAAAGGTCTTCTGAAGTGAAGCGATGTGTTTCTGTAAGAAAAATGTCCATATTTAAAACTTTATCAACTAAAATAGCTAGCTTCCGACAGATGCACAACGTAATGACGAATGCTTGCCCAGCCCTGTTTGTTTGAACCGCGAGAGGCGTCAATTGCCTCCATTACGTTTTGCGTCAAGTTCAAGTCTTACTCTTTATATATACATGTGTGTGTGTATATATATATAGCCTATATATATATATATATATATTTATATATACATATATATACATACATACATATACAAAAGCAAATGACAAAAGTAGCAAAAACATCTATAATTATATATGTTATATAACTTTATATATATCTTTAATTATATATCTTTACCTTATATATAACTTGTTATATATCTTTAATTTGATATATATACATAGTCATGGTTGTGATGTCCGTGGTGAGACCAGGGACTTGAATGTAGAATATGGAGTCTTTGTCAGACATGTCTGTCATTTTTCTTGTACATCTTTGACCCCATTCATGGCTTTTCCATAAGGTGTGGTTGTGTATTTTCTGAACTGCAGGAATATCCGGAGGAAAACCCCCTGCTTTTATGAATGAGGCTGTCAAAAGCCTACTTATCCTTTCCATAATAGGCCATACGGTGTTGTTTTTGTTTGTGGTAGATGCGTACGGGCATGAGGTGAGTGCAGGGGTCAAAGGTTAAATTGAAGTGAGGCAGGAAGACTTACCAGTGCTGGTTTCTTTTAGGAACTTATCCTCCTTTATGTGGTTGAAAACCTCCTTAGTGATTATAGAGCGCTTAAGACCTAAATATAGACGGGCTGGAAATTCTCTATACAGAATAAGTGAATTGTCACCATGCGGTTTTTCCGTCTCCTCTAACCCAGCGGCATTTTAAAACTCTCATTTTCTCTCCCTGTGTGTCAGAAGAAAAAAGGAAACTTCTATTTTTCAATAAATATTGTTCATTCTCCCGAACCACTACTCCTTTTTTTCTTCTGCTTGGCTTTTGGGGAGGTAAAAAAAAAACAACAAAAAAAAAACGTAATTTATTTTTCATAAACAGTGCGTGCACAAAAAACAGCACATTTGAATACTTCCCTAGAGGGCTTGTGTTCAAATGAAAACAATGAAAACACAATCATAACACTGTGGTGTTGTCGGAGAGGTTATAATGGAGAGCTGTTCCAGTGCAGCGCTGGCCCCTGTCCAGTGATTGTCAGAGTGATCAGAGGGAGGTCGTCACTCTTGATATGATCAGCCTGGAGGAGTCAGAGGAGAAGTTGAAAGAAATATACTAGACTTCTCACGTCGTTCTCTCTGTTTGTCAGCTTGGTCTGTTCAAAACTGGCACGTTACCTCGAGCAAGAAAACGATCACATGAGCACAGTAATGCATAGAGATAAGAGGTTCTTATGCAGACCATGACAGACTAGACACCGTTCACATACACACTGCTGATATATATGGTTGTCACTCCTCTTCTGAGTGCTTAATCCTGTTCACACACAATTAAAGGAACACTCCACCATTTTTTGAAATAGGGCTTATTCACCTTCTTTCCTACATTTAGGTGGGCAAATGCATTTTTGTCTCAGTGCATGTATTGTTTTAGTTTGACAGGGTCGGCGCTAGCTTAGCTTAGCTTAATGAATGGAATCCTTTGTTGCCAGCAAGCATGTCCTGAGTAAAAGTGATAAAAAAATACAAAAACCACCTAATTACTTCTTGTGGCCTGCGTATTCACAACGAGTACAAATAGCGATGCAGATTAACACTTGCCGATTTCCTAGGCAGATATTGACTTGGGACTATATTAGGGGGAAGCACAGGCGAAGCAGTGCTACTTGGGCGCAGAGATATCACGCAACACATGAAATGTGAATATGTGGTATAATATGTGAATGTGAATACAGGCATAATATGGGTCGATCTATACATGTTTAAAATAATAACTTACTCTGTAGACAGCTGTCCATTTGGTCCATTCGGCGTGGGGCGTTTTTTCCAGTTCACTTTATCACATCGGGAAAAAAAATAGAGTACTACAGGATGGATCAACGCCGTGAAATCCTCGGTAGCTGTGACACAACTGCGGGAACGCTCATCTTGATCTGACGCGTTGAGCCTGGTCATCGATGGCAGTAACTTGTCCCACTCGCCACAGCACAGACACTCTATTTCAGTCGGCATAGATTGGCATATTCCCCCACATTCACACACACCAGTTCGTGTTGGCTCTCATCCTCACGTCCTCAGGCTGTTGAGCGATCGCAACCTCCTCCTCCTGTCGTTCTATTTCCAAAGCACGCAGCTCATCTTCTGAAAACTCTGGTTCATAGAGGCATGGTTCTGTATCTTGACTGTCTGAGAAGTCACCCTCTTCAACTCTCTCACAAAATCAGCCATGTTCATCGCCATTCATGTACTGTAGGAAAAATAGCCAGCTACTATTCACGCCGGTATGTTGACGGAAGTCGTGGGATTTCATGTGTTGCGTGATATCTCTGCGCCCAAGTAGAAGTGCTTCGCCTGTGCTTCCCCCTAATATAGTCCCAAGTCAATATCTGCCTAGGAAATCGCCTAGTGTTAATCTGCATCGCTATTTCTACTAGTTGTGAATACGCAGGCCACAAGAAGTAATTAGGTGGGTTTTTTTTTCTTTTTTTCTCAGGACATGCTAGCTGGCAACAAAGGATTCCATTCATTAAGCTAAGCTAAGCTAGCGCCCACCCTGTCAAACTAAAACAATGCATGCACTGAGACAAAAATGCATTTGCCCACCTATCTAAATGTAGGAAAGAAGGTGAATAAGCCCTATTTCAAAAAACAGTGGAGTGTTCCTTTAAGTTATTTAAAGGAGTGACTGACAACCTTCCTGGAAAATTCAGGTAGTGCAACCCAATTTTTATTAAATGTGTATAGTGTGAACCGAACCAGACTTGCACTTTAACTAACTATTCAGGTACACTTAAGTAGCCAATCAGTGAACTAATCATTCTTATGAGCTGATTATTTTTAAAGAACCAGTTCTGGTTCACAATTCGCTCTGAACTATTTATTCACGATTCATCCAACTCACTGGTTATGAGCAAAGTCCCTTTCAAAGAAAGTCTGTCGGCCATATTTGCAACGCCTCCAGGCAGCTATTTCAGGTATCCAAGACCAAGCCCTATCTGTGCCGAACTCACAATTAAATAACATATTTTAAATCAGAAACAAAATCTGACATTAACTGTCCAATAAATGTTGTTTTTTATGCTCAAATAGCCTTAAAACAGCTTATTTTTAGGCTAGACCAGCCAATGCGAATGTGCAGTCCTAAGTTCTTCTGTGAGAACCGGAGCTTCTAACGGCAGCTGCAGTAAAGCAATGACTTTACCAGTCAGCAATTGGCTCTTTTACTTAAAAGGCGGGACTTATTCCGCCATATTGTGGGTTGCACTTTCTCCCATTCATAAGTAATAGGAGTGAACTGTCTTTCTCTATAGTCTGTTATGAGTGGCCTATGTTTAAATTGTGGTCTGTTCCTCACATCATCTGCCATTTTATGTCATTATAACGAACTTGGTCACTGTGTATTACTGTTTTATGTAAATGACCAGTGATTTTGTTCTGCAGAGGATAGAAAGTCATACAAATTTGAAAAAGCATGAGGGTGAGTAATATGAATTATTATAATAATTTTGTATAGTGTTTATATATTAAATAGATTTAATTTCCATTTTTGGGTAAACTATTCCTTTATGTGTGGTTGTAACTCCCAAAAGCAGTGTGTATGTGGTCATAGATAATAGGAATCATCATGACAACAGATATCCAGTGTACATGGAGTAGTATGTTAGCTCAATAGTTTGTATGTCCATGTGCAATAGAGGTAAAACAGATATCTTCAGCCGCTAATGGATATCAGACGCATCACATATCTGCTGTCTTTTTTTCCCTATGCAAAATTGTGGGTACATGGTTAGTAAATTATTTTGTTTTATCCTCTTTATCATCTTGGAGGGGATTTTTATGTGATGTGTCTACATTAATTTCTGTGTAGAGCTACAGATCATCCTGGATAATGACTTCAGGATTTCCTGCTCTTCAAAGCTGATCTAATGTTTAATCCAAAACAAAAACTTTGACACCATAAGCTACTATTTCAGGTCCTACTTCTTGGCTGGAAACCCTGAACAATGGCCGCTTTGTGTTTCATGTTTGGGGATCAGTTCTGGTAGATATAATTAGATGTTATTTTATTAAGGTAGCTCCCCACAAGAAGCCAATAAAAGTGGTTTCCGCCTGGAAATCCATACAGAAGACAGGGCTAAAATTACAACCACAGATAAGGTTAAACAAACAGCTCCCATCCGTCCCGCAGCAGCCGCGGGGCCACGGATCGACCCTGCGGTCTTCAACTAGACGTGTACTACCATGCCTACCACTCTGGATAATCCAACCTAGCCCCTAATTTCATTACTTTCACTGCATTTTTCATACATTTGCATATGTGTGAATAAACTAACAGTGAACGGGAGTGCAGTTAATAGCCCACCCCCATCCCAATATGCCAACACAGCTTTTTTTCTCCATTTCAGAGCATATAAAGGGCATGAAGTGGGAATGTATAGAAGCACACACACATATGCGTTTGCCAGCTCTTCACACATCGCGTGCTTCCCGTTGGGGGGGGGCACGAGAGTGAGGCTTCCTCCCGAGCCTGAAGCTGAGAAAAAGAGAAGCATTACGCTTGCTTTCATTGCCGAAGGCCCAACACGGGTTTTATCTCGGTCCTGTGGGACTGCACAAGGGTGATTTCTTAAGAAGTGAAGCAGAGTGAGATTGGAGGAGATGAGGTGGGAGGGGAGATGGAATGGGGAGTTAGGGAGGGAGGGAGGGAGGGTGGATTTCTGTACCTTTGGATCTACAGAACATCCACAGGAAAGAGTATTGTTCTGACAACATTATAACAACAACAACACATCCCCTTCCCATGTCTACACCCTTCAAATCTGATCGCCAGTCGACATCATCAGGACACCAACAAGATAAGAAATAAATAAAAAGGCATTAACCATAAAAGTGGTCCTGTATTCCAAGTATTCTGAAGTCATACAATAGACTTGTGTGATAGACAAGCTAAAATACAAGGCGCTATCCAATAAAAATCTTTAAGTTCTTCTTCCTTGCAGAATTTAAGAGAGTTCAAGAGAAAAGTATTTCATGAAGGGATCGTTCTTTTGAATCAAATCTTTTCTAAGAATCATTTGATCAAGTTTACAAAACGGGTCTGGAGTGCATATCCGAAAAGCATCGTAAGCCTAAGTAGATCATACGATCTCTACGATCTACTTAGACTAACTAGCTTTTGGGAAATGCAGCCCTGTATGATTCATTCATCATTCAACCTGATTCAATACTTCTGCAAGTTCAGCCAAAGTCTCTTTCAAGGAAAGTGAATTCACTCAGCAGCCATATTTGCAAAGCCTCCGGGCAGATATTTCAGGCATGCAACACCAACTCCTATATAATTCAATGGAGAAATAATTCAATCTGCCCACCAAATTTGCTTGTCCCATTATGCTCAAAGAGCGTTAACAAGCATCTATTCAGGTTGGTCCAGCCAATGCACATGTTCAGTCCCAAGCATGTGTTTGAGGACACTAACTGTTTGCGATGACTTTACCAATTGGCGAAATTTAGAATGTGGGACATGTTTCACCATATTGTTTACTGCACTTTCTCCAATTTATAGTAATATGAGTGAACCATCTTGGTATATGCAGTCTTTAGTTCAGTTCACTTAATAATCTGGTCGCTATGGAATAACACCTTAAATTGTGGTTGGTTTGTCAAAGCTATTGTATAGCTTCAAATCTAGCTTAGACCTATTTAATGATGCTTTTGTGTCCTTTTCGAAGTTCCAGTCCTCATCCAGTGTAATTGCATGGAATATTGTGACGAGTACATTATTCAAACCTTTCCCTTTAGTATTCTACAGAAAAAGGAAAGTCATATGGGTTTGGAACAACATAAGAGTGAGGTCGCTAGCTTTGTCCAAGACACTCAAGAGGGCATTGCACACAATTAAGGCAGAGCTTGTGGGTTAGGAATGAATTTGACAAAAAATATATCAAACACGGTTGTAGGGAAGAAGCATTACCCTTCAGTTTTGAACTCAGTTTCTACTGAAAAGTTAATCATTAAAGGAAGAGGAGGGCCATGCGGACAGATGTCAGTTGTGCTTTTGACAAGCTCTCCAATTTGCAGATGCCTTTAATCCCGTAGTGATAAAGGAAATAGGTTCTTCCTAATTGCAGGTTCTCCAGAGGGCTAGTAGACATGCCCTGGGGCATTCTGGGAGTGCCAGGACTAGCTTGTATCAAGCAGGCATTGTGAAATCGGAGGGTGACTTTGAGCGAGAGATTTACACCCCCCAGTCCTTAGGCATACCGGTGATGACAAGGCATCATCACAACCCTCGTTCATCACCAAGAAAAATTGATCTGGGCATTACACCATAGCCATGAGTAAACCATTAATCTTGGCAATAATTATGCACAGAACCACTGACAAACCCAGTTGCTGTCATTCTTCCTGCTGAGCAAGGTTAGAGGGGCCAGAGACTGGTGAATTATGGCTGCCCAACACCTCCTCTTCCACAACAAGTTGTGCTTGTGTAATTCACAGTGGAGGATGGTAAATGGACATGGTCATTAAGGAGCACTCTGCGGTACTAAAACTGACGACATTGACTCTTTTTCAGGCTGCGGGATGGATGAAAGAAGGAAACTGCAAACTGTGTGCTCTGTTGCTTCTGATATTGCCAGGTCTGAAAACCAACTGACGTGATGTCATTTAGTAAATGGGGAGTTAGAAAATCAACAGAACAGCACTTAACCTGTTTTTACCAGTATTTCCCGGTTAGTGGCAGTGGGAGAGAGTTTTATATATTTAAATATAGACAGAAATAGGACATTCTACACTGAAAGGAATAGTTGAACCAAAAATAAAAACAATATCGTTCACAAGTTTGGGGTCTGTGAGATTGCTTGTCGGTGCTTCTAGTCCTGGTCACATCTTCAGAAATCATTTTAATATGCCGATTTGGTGCTCAAGAAACATTTCTTATTTTCAGTGTTGAAAACAGTTGTGCTGCAGCTTGCTGGAAACCGTTATACATTTTTGATGAATAGAAAATTCAAAAGAAAAGCATTTTTTGTAACATTGTAAATGTCTTTGCTGTCACTTTTGATCAATTGAATGTATCCTAGCTGAATAAAGTATTAATTTCTTTAAAAAATAATCTTTATGGCTCCAAACTTTTGAACAGTGTATGCCATTCCATACCTCCAAACACTTTTTTTGCAGAATATCCTGGCTGCTCTTTTCCATACAATGAAAGTCAATGAGGACACGGTCCGGGTGGGTGGGCCCCTAGGGCTGGGCGCCATACCGGTAGACGATTACCGGAAGAAATTTGGACTATCATCGGTTAGGCTCACGTAACTGTGCTGTGCTACACGGTCACGAAAGCTTATCGTCTGCATGAGTTGAAGTTCAGTATGCAGCGACACCTCATTTCGTTATATGCACGTGCTGTCAGAGAGACAGCGCTTCTGAGAGGCGCGCATATATGAAACCTCTGCTCATAAAGTGTGTGAGAACTGAACTGAGTGCTTTTTGCAAACTAATTGGGCTTGACCGGTTAAATACACATACTTATGTGTCAAAGTGACCATGTCTTTGCAAGTCAACAGAGAAATGTATGTCTTAAGTGACCTTAAACTGTTGAAAGAAAATGCACTAATATATTGGATCCGTGCAGTCTGTCTTAAAGTAACAGCATCCAAATTTACCTGCTCTCATTATTAATGCTAATCAAGCAACAATAAAGAGAGAAAATCTTTCACTGCTCTTGACTGAATCACTTTTTTTACTTTAATAAGATTAAATGTTTATTTAATTTACAAAGACTATGCATTGTTTTGTTTTTACATTTGATTACTTTATTCAACTTATGTACTATTTCTAGTGCTTGAAGCTTTCAGGTTGGTCTATTTCATTTGTGTCTTTGTTCTATTGTTGTTTGTTTTCTTTCCTCTTTCTTTATCACTGTTTACTTGTCTTCAGTAAGCTTGAGTTTTATTAGGCTAGTATTAGTTTTTTAAATTATATTTTACCCTTTTCCTCACATAAAGCTGTTATACACCTTCGGAAGACTTGGTATAGAGCACATGAGTTGTATGGGCTACTTTTATAGTACTTTTTTACTGCTTTTTTGTCCGTTTTGGCGCTCGACAGCCAAGTACAGATTAAGAAATGACAGAACCGTGAAAGCCCCCCATGGAGCGACCCCCATCCCCCCAAACCCACACACAGTGGCTGTATTTACTGAAAACATTTTGTCATTTTTGTCATTTTAAAAGCATTAACAGAATATGTCTGGTCTATTCCCACAGTAATTTGGTGCTAATTAGGATTAAAAGTAAAGAAAATCTGACTAAAAGCTGATTACAGCTTGAGGCCTGAAAGCCACCATATACCCATTTAAATGCATTGTATGGAAAGAAAATCCTACAGGTTTGGAACAACATGAGAGTGAGTAAATTATGAGTTTTGAGTCATGAGTCTGTCCCTTTAACTGATGATCAAAAAAAAAAAAACACAGTGTTTTACTCACATGCCAGTGTAAATGCTTAGTAGTATGCCCTAGATTTGCTTTGCCACAACTATGTGTGTCATATCTTTTTAGTGTAAATTTTCTCACACTTAAGTGATGTGGCTCTAAGCCGTCTGAATCTGGCTGATCTGTTTCTCCCGCTGTGATGAGCCCACTGTATATGCGTAACTCAATCATATGATCCAGACTTTTTGTGGACTTTGTAACACCAGGATGGAATATTCTGTGTGTACGTGTGATTTTGCACTGTGGCGACTGATCCCAAAGGACATACTGTATAACTTAAACAGAAAAAAAAAAAACACATGGAATTATTTCTCCTCCATGCTTGATAATTTGTGCTTCATGCAAATCGGCCAGAAACAATAGACTGGTTGAAAACAAAAAAAACCCAAGTGACAGTGAGACTGAATGTAAATGGAACAGCTCTATATGGTTTGCCCTTCAAACAGCCCCACGTTCAATTGAGTCCTGAACAAAGCGAGAGGGACACTGGATAGAAATTCCTCTGGTCTGCTTTTCTGCCCAACTGTGGTAAATGTGATTACTTTTGTCCTAAAATCCCACAGCATACATTATCGTCCCTTTGTATAATGGCTAAGCCTCTGCATGTATCACGTTTCCATTTCGTCCTATTTATTTATTTGCTTTGAGGACGAATGAACAGAGAATCATGTTACTGGAATACTTTACAATGTTATATATTAAACAAAAGGAGTGGTAGAGCTGCCGCCTCTTTGTTCTCCGAATGACAACAGTTAAGAAGGCCACAGTTTGAAACAGTGTTAATGATCAAGAGAAACTTAAAAGGGAATTTTGCGCATTGTTTAGGTCTGATAGGAATGAGCATATTTTTTTAATTTATGGTTTCCCAACACTTATGGAGCCTAATCATCATTTCAACCCATGACAATGGAGAAGTGGTGAAATACCAAAACTTCTATTTTGCAATGCATTATAGTTAGGCATTATTCACTTGAGAAAATAATACAGCACCAAATAATATATATTTCACCTTCTGTGTTCACCTAAACTGTTCCTGAAAATAATACTCCTACGTTCTGCATTTGATCATTGTGTATCTATTAGCCTGGTTATGCTGCTTTGATTTCCATTGCTGCAGGGCAAATCCTATTTGTTTGATGACTGTGGTCCATTTTTTCCTCATGAGTAGTAGAACATAGTTTTCTGAGATAAATGATACCCAATTCTCACCTCTAATATCTCAGATTTAGGTCTCTGTGCACCAGTTTAACAAGTTTAGATAGAAGTTTAGCTTCCTTTTAATGAGTTCCAGTGTATTTGATGCTCAATTCCATACATCTCAGTGTGTACTGAGATTTCTTCTCCAGTTTATATGACAATAGACATGCAATATTTATTTTTCCCTTTTCTCTCTCTCCCATCTATGACTGTTCTGTAAATAGATGCCCACATCCACTGGTCATCTGCTGCCTGATAATATAGCAATTCTTTGTATAAACAGTGAGTGGCCCTGCTGCCTCTTTTAGTCGCATAGTGTGGGAATGTCTTTGGTGTCAAAGCTCAGTATTTATTGAAATCCCTGTTAGCTTGTCTTAAAGATTAATTGAAGGCTAGATCGATCCTGATCACTGTGTCTTTGAGAGAACAAAATCCCCCCTCAGCAGGACTGCCGTTCTTGTTAATGTTTTATCAGGGGTAGTTTTGCCCATTCACCATGTGTCTTTTTGTTCACGCATCCAGCCACGTTGAGTAATGGGAATCTGCGCTGGGCATGACGGGAGCTGAGGTATTTCAAAAGACGAAGACATCGAGTGAGCGCCTTGCTAAAACGACCTGCCCCTTTTTATCAATGAGTGTTTATGCTAAAGTGATTTTTCTTGCATTTGAGTCACAATCATTTCACCTGCAGCCTCGAAAGCTCACACGAAATGACATTATGGAGCCGGAGAAGCTGAGCTTAGCGAGTCAGAGGTCTTATTAGATTGGCAGTGGAGTCCGGCCTCAGGGGCGCCCATCAGTTCTTGTCAGTGAGGTCGGCCTATTAGTCACCAGGCCAATGACAAGACTCCTTGTAAAGGATAGCTGACCCCCTGCAGTGGGCCAAGTGTCTCCCCCAATAGAGTCATGACCCCGAGCGCCGGGAGGGCAAAAAGGCCAGTGTTTTGTGGAGGATGGAAGAGCAGAAGGAGCTTTGGGTGTAGGGGGTGGGCTGAAGGGGTTCTCCTGCCTCTAGATGATCATCATGGGGGTTTCTACTGGCTGACCTGCCCCTGACCCACTGCCTTAAGAAGTTAGCCCGCCAATGACTCCCTCTACAAGTCTGACAAAATGGCAGAACCCCAGAAAAAGAGAAGGAGAGAGTGAGTGAGAGAGAGAGGGGAAAAAGCACAGGGGCCCCTCCTAAGGAAAATCAGATAGCCAACGATATCACTGATTCACCGTCTGCTACATAGATAGGGGTTTGAGGGGACAGAGAGATAGACAATGATGAAAAAGAATCATTGGCAGCTTTTTTGAAGTTTTTTTGTCTTTTGAATTTCAGCTGTGTGCTGTTAAGTAAAAGACATCCGCTGTCCGTTAGTGCAGGTATGTGTCGAAACTAGGAAGCATGACGGATGAGCTCTCTTTGAAGTTGTGGCTCTTCCTTTCCCTCTGGGGCTAAAAAGAGTCACACTAAAAAAAAAAATTAAAAAAAAAACTCTTTGGCTAACTTACGTGTTATAAATGTGCAAAGACAATCTTATCACATTCATTTGGCTGCACTGAAATTGTTAAACATTTTTCTCAAACATTTTTGCTATTTGTGTTTTGAGGTCTGTTAAACGTTTTGTTTTTGCTAGCAATTTTTATTTTGCAGTCTTTTAAACATTTAGTGTTTTTGCTGGCGATTCAAATGGTTTGTGCTTTTGTCTGTGATTTGTGTTTTACTGTCTAGGATTTTTTTGTTTTGCAGTCTATAATACAGTTCATGTTTTTGCAAACATTTTGTGTTTTGCGTCTTCCAAACAATTTGTGTTTTTGTCTGTGATTTTCGTTTTCCTAGCTGCCAAGCTTTAGATGCTTTTGTTTTTGCGCTTTTTGTTTGCAGTCTGTAAGAATCATGCTGTTTAAAAAAAAAAAATTTTAATTTCTGAGATTTTTTGTCTGTAAAACATTTGCAGGCGGTTTGTGTTTTTCCATGTCTAAAGCATTTTGTGTTTTTTTGCTGTCTTTTAAACATTTTGTTTTTGTCAGCAATTTTCGTTTCGCCATCGGTTAAACATTTTGTGTTTGTTTGTGCTTTTTGTTTAGCCATTTTTAAAACATTTCATGTTTCGCATCTATCAAACATTTTGTGTTTTTGCTGGCAGATTTGTTTCTTAATTTTTTTAACATGTGTATTTTGTGTCTTGTGTTTTGCTGTCTGTTAAACATTTAGTGTTTTGTTCTTCCATCTGTTAAACATTTTATTTAACTTTTTTTGTTGCTGTTCCAATCCAAAGAAAGAGTAGTGATATGGAATAAATTTCCTGGAGGAATGTTTTTGTATTTATATTTATGCGTGATTCAGTATCTTGAGAAGATCCCCTGCTCTCTCCAGAAGGCTGTTGGAGCTCAGGGATATGTTAATGTTGAGCAGATGCAGCGTTCTGCAGTGGCAGGTGGAGTTTGCTGTGTTATTGTGACACTCTCATCTGTCCCACTCATCACTCTTCACCATCTAACCATCAGACACAATCTCTAACACACCTCCTTTAATATGCACATGACTGGCCGCATCTGTTGGCACGAGGTCCTCAGATTGGCACTGCTCACTGAGATGAGCGCCCCTGTTGGCAAACAAATTACACACACATAGTAAATCAGGTAAACACACAATGTTAAAGGGATAGTTTGCGATATAAAAACATTTCTGTCATTATTTATTCACCCTCATGTTGTTCTAAACCTGTATGGCTTTCTGTCTTCTGTGGAACAACATAAAAGAATATATTTTGAAGAATGTTTTGTTTTTTCTAAACGTTGTTTTGTTTGGACCCCATTGACTTTCATTGTATAGACAAAAACAAGTTCACATTCTTCAAAATAGTCAATAATGACATAATGATAATTTTCTGGTGAACTATCCCTTGCCATAGCTCCTCGTTGCTCAACCGTGCGTGTCTTTTTGGCAGCTCGATGAACAGCCAAGCTGGTTTGAGATCGGCATGAGGGGGAACTCTACATCGCCTTAGCGTTTTCACTCTTCCTTTTGTGTTTGCTGGCAAGCCAGAGCCGAATCACATTAACACAACAGAGGGAATCAGTCATATTAAGCCATCTTGCTGTCACTTGCTTTAGAAGCTCAGCTCCTCTCTGCTAAGCAAGCGTGTCGAGACATAAGATCCATGTAAAATATGATTTGAATGAGGAGCTTTATTTTGTCTTTTTTCCCTGCTTGTCATTTATTTTTTTGTGGGCTTGTTTATCTTTCTCTTTTTCTGGGTCGCGGTCCCACCGGGCTTACGCTGCGCTATTTAACCATATTTACAGGTGCTGCCACCAGCGAAATTTTGATTTAAAGTCTGTTTGTGTGACGTAATGACCGCAGGCACCTCTAAATGCAGTTAGCCCAGTTTTTCCCGGCATGCTTACGAGAATAGTGGGAAAAACATGACATCATTGTTTTAGTTTGAGCAAACGCAAGGTGACAGAGACAACTTCACAGGCCCTGCTGATTGCCACCTGATCAAACTCTCAGACGGGATGACAGTGTAACTGCTGCAGAGACCTTAAATATGCAGATTTTCAGCAATTCGACTGGCTTTATTTGTTTCAGGATCCAAAACCACTCCGTAGAAGCAAAAAAAGCATCTGTCAGAGCATGTCTTGGGGGAGAATATTTATGTAGTATAATTTATCATATGTTTAAACTGGCAGCCTCAGTTTATGAGCTCAGATATGCTTCTCTCATTATAGATGATGACATTTCAGTATTATAAAGCGTTACAGACTTTATTTAGTCCTTTTGGCTATTTACTATTTGCGATCCGTTGGCTTTATTCTCCATGAGATGTTGAAATTACCTCAGAAAACCCTTTCTGGCTGCATGAATTCTTAAATGGCCCAAATGAGATCAAGAATATCTGGGAGGGAAAGTAGGTCTATATGCTCTTAAACCGAGAGGTTGAAGGCTGGGTTTTCTGAAGAGCTGTGCTCAAGTTCATGGCAGGACTTGGGATATGATTGACAGCCTCTCTTTCCTTTCATCTCAGATTTCACAGATGCATTTGGGTGTTTCAATGTCAACACATCTTTATTCCGAGCCTCTCTGGCACCCACCACCTCTCCATCTAAATATTATCCTCAAGCTACAAATTGGCATTCTGGGACAGTTATTTCACTCAGCCAGGATTCGTCTGTGAATGGAAAGCCTTTGAAAAGTTTTTCCTCTGCCATTGTAAAGAATGACATGTTCGTCTTCCCTTATGGAGTCGCTGTGTCATGTCACTAATTTTGATATGGCCAACAGAAGTATTCAGAGATGTTCTTTTGATATTATTGCAAAGAAACATAACATTGTTAACTCTCTAGGTTTCACCAGTTTGTGGAAACAGTGGCTGTTTCCGAAGTACTTACTTTGCAACCATTATAAAAGTATGTTATAGTGTGAATGTGTGTAGTATGAACGTGATCTGGACATACTACATTCACCATAATGACAACATGGCTAATGTAGTCTCTTCACTCCCATTCACAAATTCTCTCCCGTGGCCACATGTGATAGTACCCTGGTAATCCAGAGTTCTCGCAAGAGCACAAGTTGAATTTGCTCAGCGAGTTACTCTGGTGTCTAGTAATGATGCTCATTAAATATGCCCCCCATCTGAGCTGCACCAATCACATCGGGTTATCTGATATAGGCGGGCCAGAGGCGAGCTAAACAGATGACGACAGCTCTGTGACGTCGAAGTCATTAGTAAACATTGCAAGATGGCTATGGATGAAAACCAGTTGTTTGAAACGGCTTTGGCCGCTACAATGAACGAGTTAGACTTGGCTTTTTATCTAAAACCGGAACAGAAGACAACGCTCAAATCGTTCCTTTGCAAGAAGGACGTTTTTGCTGTTTTGCCGACCGGATACGGTAAGAGTATAATCTACCAGTTAGCTCCGCTGGTAGCTAAGCGTATGGGGCTTGTTGTGATTGGTCGTAGTGTTATCCAATTGCGTGCAGTGAGATTTTCAAATGCATGCTTGGTGCCGCCACTCGAGCTGGCCGATTTTCATTAGTCGACGCCAGACCATTAATCTTTTAGATTTAGGTCTGGATTTCCAGGCTAATGTGATAGTAAAGTGTCCATCGTATACACCTCAGAATTTTACCGGAAGAAGTAGGTCATCACGGTTATCTTTTTTCACTCTTAAATTCAATTTTATAGATGTAAAATAGGTTACAGTAGGTTACACAGATTTGAAAGAAAATAAATAGAGATTTTGATTTCATTGACTGCTTGTCTTTTCCATGTAGGTGATCAGGGGTGTGTAACTGAATGTGATTCTTAAAGAATTTCGTCATTTGTGGAATTTAGGAAACGGAATATGGGAAATTATCTGGTGGTCTGCTGCTCTCGGATCTGAAGTTTGAGTTATGGAAAGAACCGATGGGAGGGGTTTGAGAACTTCTGTTCTCTTTTCCTCAAGGTTCTACTGTCTTTCCAACCCCTCCCCTTCATTTGAGTTTTTCTGCAGGGTGTTTTTTCAAGTGGTGGATGGGGCATTGGCTTGCGGATGGAGAGGAAAGGGGTTAATGGTGTTTGCAACAGTTCAGGCTTCCCCTTGAAGTGGGAGACAGTGGAAGGAAGTGTCCAGATTTATGGCTGCATGATTTGGCCATGGCAGCTGTTTTCACTGTGGCGGTTGACCAGAAGTAGATAGAGAGAGTGAGAGAGACTCAACAAGAGAGAACAGGCAGTGAAGAGTATAAATCACAATAGGAAAGTGGCTTGAGATGTAAACACACAGACAGCCTCACCTACACATACAGATGATAACTGTTTTAGAGCACAGACTGGATGAATTATACCATAACCAGTCATTAAAATGAATATATGCACATTTGCGCTCTATTTTATTGATTCATTTTCAAAATGCCTATAAATGTTTCACCCATCAACTTAATTTAGATAATTTTTTTTTTCAAAGTAGGAATTACAAATAATTACAGAAAAAAAGGCATGCAACACTGAATTAAACATGAAAATTTGAAATAGAAAGACTAAACTAGTATTGTCTTAAACATACTCCAATAATCTTATATTAAGGTTTTATTTAGAACTTTGAAAAATGTAATCATTTTTTGCAGATTTAAAAAAAATGCAGAAATAGACCTATACACAGAATGACAAAATTATATTTCCTGTTATGAGGTCTTTGTTGTTGACTGTAGTAAAATAGAAATAAAAGTATAAATTCTCAGTTCATTGTGTTGGTATTATAAGCCAGCATTGGACACAGACACGTGTTTAGATGATTGTTTTGATTAATATGAGGCAACAGTAAGTAATTTGGCAAGAATTGCTCTAACCCCAAGTGGTTTGTGTTTTCTAGTCTGGTCTTACACAGGAAATAATGTCTGCCTCAGTCTGCATGAGTGCATTATCATGTACATCAAGTGTTTATCTGTATATACTGAAATGCATATTTCAGTTAGCATTTAGTGAGTGCGAAGTCTCTCTCAAAACTTGTACTTTTAGCATTGTGGCCTGTGATGACTTTTTTATTGATAAATAAGCATCTGGGGTAAACAAATCAAGCAAATCAAGGACCAAGATTTATTTAAAATGAAGCACTTTTTGAGAATTCAGTGGGTTTCTTCAGAATCCTTTAATTACATCATCACTCTCCGGCTCTGTCGCCCAGGGAAGCTCATTTGCAGCGAACCCATAGTGATTCAATGATGTGACCGTTGTGTACTCAAGAGCGCCTCTCTCTGCGGTTTGTGTTTTTCCAGCTGAAGTCCAGCAGAGCTCAGCTTTCCCCCAGCAGAGATGAAAATAAATCATTCGGGGAAAACGTATGTGGTGCCTGCATCCCCTGTAATGGGGCTCATAGAGCCCCAAAGTCTGTCCCTTTTTGTGTATTTATGCACAGTTATATGCTATTTTGTAGTGTAAGTCGCATGATCACACACAAAATGCAATGAGATGATGTGTGTTTTGAGTACCCAAATTATGCAATTGCTAAAGGTTATAATGTTGGAGACTTTGGAAACAAGACAGAACTATAGAAATGTGAGTTAAACACTATACCATCACCCTACATTGTGTTTGAATATTTATTTTGGGCACTTGTATTGACTTGGATTCAGGTAACATGCTAATGCTAGTAGTGCCACCAAACGAGCAGATTTGAAACATAATTTTTTTCAGTGGAAAGCCTTTATTTAAAGTAACTGTGAAATCAAAATGGACAATTCTTGTTTTTATGGAATATTCCAGTATTTGTTTTAAATTAATTACCGTGATTTAATTTTTTTTTTTCATGTGCTCTCGTAATATTTAATAAAAATAACTGAAATCAATCTTGCAATCATCTTCTCTGATGTCGTGTTTACTGGCGTGAGGGCGGGACAACCTGTCACTCACATGACATCACAGCAATAGCATGTGACAATAGTCCGATGATCCAAACAATTCCCGATGGACAAGATCAGGGGCGTTGGACTGGGGGGTAAAACCAGTCCTGATTACCAGGGCCCCAAGGGGAGAGAGGGCCCTTGAAAAGTCTGGAATATATTTTATTTTACCTGGATATTTTCATTTCCTAATTAAATTTCACAATGAATGTCAGATGAAATGTAAAGTTGGTATATTTGCTGAATAACTTGGTTGACTGACTGACTGGTCCCACCCCTTGCTAATGCGCCAAATGGTTTAGTCCATCTGCACACATTTTGTTGTTAGTTAGTTGAAATGTCTTTCTCAAAGAAAGCCAAATCAGACCACCAAAAAAGAAAGGAAAGACAGGAGAAGGAAAGAAAACAAAATGAGGGGAAACAATTGGTAACTGACTTCTTTTCAAAGAAAGGTGAGCACAAACTAGAACACGAAATCTATAGTGCTAAACTGCTTGAATATCTCCGCGATCGTTAATGCTAAAAATGAACTGACACAACCCATTGAAAGAGCAGAACATACACTTTCAGATGATAATTTGTTTATACATGTAATCTGAGGTAAAGGCTAAATAAATAAACTGTGCACTAACAAAGCTGTTTGCATACAACACACCATTATAATAGCCTAAATTGAAACCTGTTTAATTTTAAATTAATAGGCTATAATATCTAAAATTAGCAATGTTATAGTCTACATTGGGAGTTATATATACAAATTGAGGAACATGGGGGCCCATCAGGACTGCCTATGTATAGGGCCCGGGATCTTGTGCTACGCCCCTGGACAAGATCAAGTGCCGTCCTACTTTTTTTTTTTTCTTCGAGAAGCTGTTTCACAAACTGTCCAAGTGTTGTAAACTTATGTTTACCACAGACCTTATTTTACTCATAAATTGAAAATATATAAAAACCCATAGGAAAATATTGAGGGAGCCACTGGTGAATTAGTCTTCCGGGCTTAGATTTCATACCTGCCGCGCTTTATAGGGAATAAAAGTATATCGCAACTTCCATTTCATGCTGTTACAGCCTTTGAAAATTTGCACACCTATAGTCTTGTCGACTAAATGCAACCAAGAAAGCAGAATTCTTTCCTAAACTAGATTTCATTAAAAATATTCTTCTTTATCATAGTGACCTTATATTTCACATAGTCTACATTTGTCTTGCGATTGTCTATACATTCCAAACACCCTAGTCCCGTTCCTTGCTTTCCAGTGAGAGTTTCCTTCTTTCCGGGTGAAAAGAGCATCTATTCAGGTTGGTGAGTATCGGACTCTGAGGAGAAAATTATTCCCATTTCTTTGCCTTGGCAATAAACCGAGATGTCAGATATTTATCACGTTGCCAATTTGAATGTAGCCAATATCTGTGTAATGGGATTTAAAGCTTGATGTATGCCAGCGTTGTGGTGGATCCCTGCAGTGGAGCCCTCACTTGCTCCAGCAGAGTGATTGTGATGTAATGCCTCAATATTGATAACTGCCCTCAGAGCAGTGGACTCTAATTGCCTATGAAAATATTGAGCTGTAGGGCCGTCATTTCATCTCTTCTCCTCTCAATTCAGCTGCTCTCCATCGTCTTGTCATCTCCGCCGCACGATCGCGAGATAAATCCACCGTTTCAAACGGATTCCGGCTTGAATGAAAGCCCCCATAGCGATGAAGCCGTCTAAATGGTCTTTTCGCATTCAGTGGTATTAGAGCAATCTGGGTATTTTTCCTCATGCGAAATCATCTCATCTGCTTATTGATTCTCTGACCACACAGTGGAAGCTGCATGTGGTTGTCAGTCATTTTGATGTGCTTTAATGTGTGGTCTACTATGAAAAGCCTCTACATTTGAAATGTGAGATTATGCTACAGTTTTAAATCAGACTTCTACATTTTCGTTTACTATTTGTAGCAGTAATTCTGTATAGAAATGCTTAAAATTGTATGAATTTCACTGCATCGGATCAAAAATATTGAACCAAAGTAGCATCTGCAGTCAAATCATGCTAGAGTTTGCTGTTGTAACATTAAGTACACTGTAGGCGAGCTTGATAGAACCCAAGTGCAGTATTTATTAACTTCCAATGTGAACAGATACAAAATAAACAACATACTTGACTTTACTTGAAACTCACCAACAATGGTTACAGGGAAAATACTGACTAAACAAGAAACACCTGTGAACAATCAAGACAATGAACCAATGACAACATAACAGGAGACTTGGGAAACACATGACAAGATCACATGAGGACAAGGGAATCACATGACAAACTATTAAACGTGAACATGAAACAAAAACCAAAACTATACATTACAGAATTACAGATGTCTGGAATTTTTTTTTTTTTTTTTGTCTTAATTTTTGAAAATAACTTTTATTACTTTAAATCTGGAAAAATATGTAATGATTTTTCTATATTCCTTTAAAATAAACAGTTTTATAATATTTTATAACCCACTTTGTTTAACATGTAGTGACTAATTTATAACAAAATAGCATTTTTAACATTTATAACTAAAATAACTAAATGAAAGTAACAATATACACTACGGTTCAATTGATCTAAAGTAAAGACTTTTATAATGTTACAAAAGATTGTTATTTTAAACTATCTATTCATCAATGAATCTTGGAAAAAAATTATAACCGTTTAATATTAAGCAGCACAACTGTTTTCAACATCAATACTAAGAAGTGTTTCTTGAGCAGCAAATCAGCATATTTGCATGATTTCTGAAGGATCATGTGACACTGAAGACTGGAGTAATGATGCTGAAAATTCAGCTCTGCCATCACAGGAAAAAATTACATTTTAAATATATTCTTACTGACCCCAAACTTTTGAACTGTAGTGTACACATATTTGTATATATAATCTGATATCTAATGCAGTAACGTTCATACATAAATTTCCTTAATTGTCCAGATACTTCTTGTGCATGTCAAGTTCCCTGTTCCTTGGCACAAGCCAATCTGAAGAGGAAGTCAGCTTCTGGCTTTTGCAGTGTCTTCAGAAATCACTCTGACCCCATGTGAGGAATTTGACCCAATGCTGACCACAGAGAATCCCTCAGGCTGAAAGAGGGGAAGAAGTCCAGCTTTTTACCCTTCTTTTTTTTTTTTTTTCAGGCCTCCAGGCTCTTCCTCTATCCATCCTTTACTATGGTTTTCTGTATGTCTATGTGCAGTTTGTACATCGGTTAGCCTCACTGGAATGTGTTTGTGATCAACCTTGGATTGGATTTCTTGATATCTGGAATCCGTGCAAATCAGTTTTGTTCCAGATTTAGGAACAAAAAAAAAGATTCAGTTATAATCCAACATCTCCCGGCTTCATCTCATCTCTTTTATGTCGGTTTGGAAAAGATTTATATTTCCTTACGAATCTCGTGCTGTGAGGAACCAGGTCCCCATAGTAACGGCAGAATGGCATCAGTGCAAACAGCCATTATGGATGAGCGTGTTGCAAACGCTCGAGCACAATGGTGACCGAAAGGACCGTGTTCCATTTATCATGACGTTTGAGACCTGAAAGAGAAACTGTCAGTGTTACCTCGGCGGAGGTCGTCACGGCGATGTCCCCCCAAGGCCTGGACGCATTATTCAAACGCGAAGAATCCAATAGAGATGCCCCACTATAAACACTTGCACGTGAAGATGGTGAGAGAGAATTGGTCTTGAAGTGAGAAGCCCTAAGAGACCCAAAACACCCTTTGGAGATTTATATGTGGGGAGGTCAGGGGTCAAGCAGCCATTAATCAAGGCCAAAGAAAAGGATTAAATAGCCAGGTCTCGCGGGCAGATGAGAGACAGGCTGATTGAGGCGTTTAAAAGAGTGTGTTGTGTCTGTCTTAGATTACAGAGTGCGAGCCGTAGGCTAAACATCCATCTGAACCACGGCAGAGTGCTTACACTCTATAATCAGCAGGCCAAAGGACCTCTACAGTGGGCAGTCATACATCACAAAATCCCTCATGGAGCGCACAGGGAAAGTCAGTGGTACTGCAGTTTAGAAAAACTCTTTCTTATTTAGAAAAGATTTATTATCATTTTTGTGCACTATGGTACTTGAACAAAATCTTCCTAAAGTACAGCGGCCCCAAAACTTCTTTAATTTGTCTTCCGGGAAACATATATATATATATATATATATATATATATAGATAGATAGATAGATAGATAGATAGATAGATAGATAAACAAAATAAGAAAAATTTGGACATCTTCATCCTGTTCAAATATATGTGTGTGTATATAGATAGATAGAGAGATAGAGAGAGAGATAGAGAGATAGATAGATATAGATAGAGCTATAGAGAGAGAGATATATATAGATATAGATAGATAGATAGATAGATAGAATGATAGATAGATAGATAGATAGATAGATAGATAGATAGATAGATATAGTATGTGCTCTTTTAAAAAATAATTGTCACTTGTTTTGACATTTTGTTATCCATCACAGTGACATTCATACATTATAAAGCAAAGCTTAAGTGTCCAAATATTTTAGTGGCCACTGTATGTGTCATCACCAGAGCTGTATGATGTACAGGAGGTGGTTTCAATTTGGTCTTGTTCAGAGACGTGATCGCACATAGCGAGGGCCAATTTCACATTTACTTGCTATGTTCTCGCTGATATTTCCAGGGCATTGTTGATTATCATTCTTACATCTAAGTAAAATAAGATTGAAATTATAATAATTTGCATTCGCTGGTTGCTTGAGATTGCTTGCGCCGTTTCTGGAGTGGTGTTGCGCAAAAAACACCCTCCTGCTGTGCCTCCGTAGGAAATGTTACAATCGAGCCGTGCTTCGGATAATAATCATCATTTATTATGCCATCGTTCTGCTTCAGATAACTTACAAATTTGTATGTAGAGCACATAAGCGTACAAATACAAGTTTGTGCCATGGCTCGTGGCTTATGTCATCACCCACCGTCATTGATTTATAGGTTCATATGGTGTCCAGAAGCCGTAACATACATCAACAGACACTAACATGCCTCATTTGTACAGTTCATAGAGTGACCATAACTACAGACACATTGCTCTTTCCTAATATAGATTGTCTCCGTGCTGTGCAACTCATAAAAACTTGTCACAATCTGAGTGAAAGTTGCACATGAACTCACGGACCACGGTAAATGTGAAAATCTGCTTAGAACAAAAACTGCCAATACTGGTTAAACTACCTGGTGGTGAGACTTTTAGTCTGTGTGACACCCGGAGGGCGTGAAGGGGAAAAAACACACACCACAGTGTCCCTCACATCCACGCACCCTCATCTGAGCCCAGTCACGGCCGCTTTAGGTTTATTGCACAGCATAGACAAACGGCTTTGATCTCTAATGCGCAGTGCGCTGCATTAATTATGAATCATTCCCCCAGACGAACTGCGGAGAACACCTTCAAACACTCAGCGAGCGATGCAGTGTTTTCGTAGGCCCCCAGGTTGGCTCCAGGACTGCATGTATATATACATTTATCTGCATGAACAAAATAAGAGAGCTTTGCAAAAAAACTTCTGCCGTGCCTCAGAAGTATTCTGCTTCTGGACGGCCGCCAACATTTTTTAGCCCACGGTTACTCATGCTGCTAGGAATTCTCATATACATCACCAAAAGCCTCTTCCATGTGCGCGCTATTCGCAACTCAGCGGACAGATCCCCGGCAAGCTAAGACAGCTGTGTGAAGTAACGATAAAGCTGTGCGACGATATCCAATTGACCGGGTGTAATATTGGATAAATGACCTAGTTCTCTCTGGGCTAATACAGATCCTGTAGTGCCGCATGCTGCTGTAGAAAACTGGCTGCAAGGCCTGTTCCCTAGTGGCAAAGTCGGATTCATCTGCAACAGATACATTGATTCTTTTTTTTGTTTTTTTTGTGGATAGGGATATGAATGACAGGATTTTTTTTTTATGGTGAGGTTGTATGCATAGTTGACTGTAAACACATGCAAATAAAGCAGTATTTGTAAAGTATTGTTTTATCACTTCCCTCATCCTGCAGAAAACAAGGACTCCACAACACAGCCTTGGCAAGATATGATATCCATGACCTCTTTACGTAATCTCGCCAAGCTCTTAATGCATCTCATTGTGTGGACAACTAGAATAATCATATAATCCAAGCTAAAGTATAAAGAGGGTAGATTTAAATAACATCCTATGTTAACCCCTTAAGTGTCACCCCCCCCCCCCTTTTTTTTGTATAGACATGAAAATGCACATTCCGAACTTAAATGGTTGTATTTCAAGAATGCTTTGGAATATAGGCATAAGATTGGTCTTGTCTTAAAGAAGAAATTTGGCAGATTTTTTACAAATAAATTAAGAAAGTGAAACTGAAAAAAAGTTGAAGAGGTTTGAGTTTATGAAAATTAAAAAAAAAAAAAAAAATTATTAATATTTTATATAAAATACATATTTTCAAAACATGTTGGACTCTAAAACTGCAAGAAAATGAAAGCCAAAAATAATAATTGTAAATTGTAAATAATAATGCAGCTGAAGAATTGTCACTGATAGAAGACATCCAATATCTCACATACATTACATTAATAAATGTGTAATAAAATTACATGAAAGTAAAAAAAGATATGGTGACACATTAATGCATGACATTCATTTTATTTATTTATTTTTTGCTCATTTATTATTTTTTGGTTTTCCAAAGTTACTAGCCACTCAGCATTTTCACTGGCCACAGTTTTTATGGCTTTATAGATATTTTTAATATTATCTCATAATTTGGCAGCAGGTAAATTAGGCTGCTGTCACTTTAACACCTGACGCACAGATCCATTCTACTGTTACACGTGTTTTCTTTCTCAACTGTTTACATTCACTTAAAACATAACTGACTGTGTTTACGTGAATACTCGTCAAGACCAGCATTTTGACATTATTTTGTGTATCAAATATTTCAGTATAGATATGTATTGAAAAATATATTTTTGATAACATTACATTGCACTTAGTTTATTATTTCAGATTAATTTTTAAAGTCCCCCTGTAGTCAATAATTGTATCCCTTTAAACTCATCTTTGAGCACAAAAATTACATTTAAAAAGAAAATTCCTGTGAATTTTTTTTTATTCATGCCGCCTCCACTCACTCATACAGGCTCGTTCTCATCTACAAGTCGATGTATCAGAATGGTAATGTGTTTTATATATCGCTCTCTACAACGTCGGACACATAACGGTAATTACTATGATTAGCCTTTGGCTTGACTATGTTATCAAACAGCTAATAATGTGTTGCTAATGTTACACAAATGTTCCCATTCGCCATCTCAGAGTCACACAGCTGCTTTCTAAAAATCAGCATCCTTAAAAACGCTTTGAACAACTCAGAATGTCTGTGGTGAAAGGCATAGTTTATCATAACATTGTAATATCATATACATAATTCACCTGCTATATTGCTAAATGTATCCGATTTATCATGTCAACAAAAAAATATACCGGGATAACCAGCTTCACAGCAGTTAATGATATTGCTGACGTTAACATGATTAGTTACAAGGTACTGTAGTTTCTGATGTAAGAAACACCAGCAATTTCATTTGTTTTCATTGCAGTTTTAAGGAGAAAATACTCCACAAGGTGTTGACTTATGTATTTGCATGCACATGGTTTGTCTTGAAGCATGTTAAAAACACCACATAGACATATAAACAACATTTAAAAACTTGATTTTCACCAGAGGGGTTCTTAATTGAAAAATATATTATATTATATATAAAATTCAACCAGCCAAAGTGGCTAGTAGGAGTGACTGCATTGGTGGGTGTTAATGTCAAGCTCTATATATATCCACAAATATATATATCTAATAAAAAAAAATTGTGCATACAATGCTTTTTATTAAAGGAAACATTATAACTAGCTTATTCAAGGCTGTACTGTAGGCAGGCAGAGCGGCGCAGGAGGGGTTAACGTTCCCCTCACGCGTCGCTGCTAAATGTGCCCGCGTGAACGTCAGTGGGAGTCCCCTTTACTGGGTCCCTTTGCAGTAGTGTGGACTGGAGAGTTGTAGACAGAGCCGAGCAGAAGCGTGAACAAACAGAAGTAGTGCCATAAAGTGAACATTTGACACTATCGCAAAGCTTTTCACTTTTACCGCGTGGATCCGTCTTATACTGTCATCAGAGAGGGACGCCGACAGCTTACAACGCGCGCGCGTCAGCTGGCATGAGCTAACCGACCAGACATGGAAACCAAACCTTTCTTGTCATTGGGTAAGTTTACGTTACCCCCAGACAAACGTTACTGAAAGATATTTATTTTTCCACTAGAGTTTCTTTGGTTTGCAAGAGAGAGTTGGAGAGTACAGTGTTTGACTTTTTAGTCTAGCATGAGGGAGGCAAAAACAAACGCTTTAAAAAAAGAAACATGGATCGCTCAGTATCGACTCGGGCTGTATTGAAGGGTTATATTCGTGGCGAATGGAAAGCATGTAATCATAATCAATAATGCCCAACAGTCAAGTGCATGGTGTGGATCAGGACATTTGTTTTTAAATCAAACTAAAGGTAAACACAAAAGTTGGGCGTGCAAACGAGGTGGCACGCGCTCGGACAGTGACACCTCATTCAGTATCGCGCCTACTCCTTAAATGTTTTAATCTTGATATGCGGTATGATTTAACACTGATAGTGTCGTGTTTTTAAGGCTGTGTTGCAGAGTTGAAGCTCATGCAATCTTATACGTGCAGGTATTGGATTCTCGCGCATCATTTGTATCACTTTCCTAGCTGAAAAACAGAAAAATGCAGACGCGTGTGTGTGTAGGATTTTAACGCAAAGCAACATCGCATCAGTCAAAAAAAAAAAAAAATTAGCGAAAAAATATACATTACTTTAGTTTGAATTCGTTGGACGTCTGTAAGAATTCATTAAATCGCAAACAGCTTTGCCATGCTACTGAAAGAAAAAAGCGGGTTAGCTTCAGCGAATATTTTTGTTTTTTATCTGTAAATGAATCTTTACTTGCAGAAAGCACACATTTGATCAATTTCCTTGCACTTTGGTCTCAAATAATGCCGCGAACTGAGCACCGTTTGTGTATGAGATAGTTTAGTTGATGCGTGATTCGGTTATGAACTTGGACAAACTTTGGCGTTTTCTGTGAAGTGGAGTAGTTTACTGAGTAAAGTGACAAATCATTTCAGAGCAAGAGGATTTCATTTGAAATCTATTTATTGTGACTTGATTTAATAACAAAATGACTCTGTGTCCGATAAAACAAACGGGTGATTCAAAATGTTCTCTTTTTTTTAATCGACGGCTGAGGAGAAATGTAGGTGTGGTTTCCATATGATGTTATCCCATCATATTAAAGGAATAGTTCACACAAAAACAAAACAACAAATTATTTACTCATCCTTATGATTTTCCAAACCTGTATGACTTTCTGTCTGTGTAACACCAAAATTGAATTTGTGAAGAAATTTCTGTCTGCTCTTTTCAATATAACAAGTGAATGGGATCTGAGACTGTCAAGATTCATAAGACACAAAAGCGCCATAAAGTTATCATAAAAATAGTTTAAATGAATCGTATGCTGTTTTCCAAGTCCTATGAACTGAGTTGAACAGACTGAAATTTCTACCGAAGTTGTTGTTAACTAAAAATCTTCTTCTCTATTGAGATGTTCGCTGTTGAGACCTGATCATCAAATCAGTTCATCTGGTTTTGTGAACTACAACTGATGATTAATTAAAAAATCTAACTCAAAACAACAATTCGTTCACTAATCGGACATTGCTACGTAATGTCATAAAATCGGTCTGTATGATAAAATTATTATTGCTTTAGAAGACATGGAGAAGTGTACAAGTTTGCGTTTTTATGAATTTTGTGAGTTGTGTTTTAAAAAATAAATAAATTATGAGCTTGACAGCCTTCATTCACTTTTTTGAAATGAGTGTCCATATATTCTCAAACATTCATACATTCTTAAACATTAATATTCGTCCATATATTCTCAAACGTTCATTACAATGAAGTAATGCAGATTTTAGAATGACATGAGGATGAATAAATGATGATAGATTTTCTTTTGTTTGTAAAACATATTCAAGTCAGTATCTATATGATTTTCGTGAAAAATGGCCTGTCTTTTTCTTTCTTTTTGTTTTAAGAAAAGATCTGAGCCTCTTAAATTCCAACGGTCGGCGTGTGATTATGAAATCATTGTGCAATTTGCAGCAGTAGAGATAATGTGATATCAGTGAGTGATGCCAAAAATAGACCAATAGGCAGGAGATTTAGATAACGTGATGTATAACATCTCAAAATAATTAATAACCTGGACGCAAAGCAGTTTTAAGTCTGAGTATTTGCCTTGTACGTGCCTCTTACTCATGCATGAATTTGTGGTTTGGTAAATGAACATGTTCTTCAATAAATGATGCACATTACTCCCTTATGCATATGAGTTTACTTGCCATGCATGGAGATTAGTTCAGCAGTCACACATGATTTAGTTATCATACTGTATGCTGTAAGGTAGGTTGAATAACAAGCATGCTCTACACTTTCACTCGGTAGCTATAGGCAGGACTGTTAAATTGTTTCTGTAGCTCTTTCATGCGGGAGTCGTGTTACACCTTGAATACATCATCACCCCACCGGTTCACTGAGATGAGAGACAGCAGGAATGCCGGGCTTCCCAAAACCCCCGAATGTTCCCAGCACAGTACCAGAAAAACCACAGAGCTAAGCAACATAATAGACTATTTGTGAAGGTGTGTTTAGGCTTCTCATGTGTGTTTTTATTTTTGGAAATCTGGATGTAAAAGCTGAAATTAATTTGTGGTTTTATAGTTATCATATTTCTGTAGGCATGTGTTTTAATAGTAGCAAACAAAGGTTTGTTAGTAAAACGTTCTTATTGGAGATGTGTGCTTTATGCTTCACGTGATCTGCACGGCTAATTTAGTCATTATCATAAATCCTTGTCTTTTAAAAAGCTTTGGTTAAAATATTCAGATTTTATTAAAACCATAACTGGTTGTTAAACTTTAAACCCCTTTTTTTGTAAAAACAATAAGCCTGAGTAGATTTAAAAAATATTTTTTTTTACAAATATTGTTTAGTAAAAACAAAACAAAACTGAATAATAATGTAAAAGATTTAAAATAATTATAAAAAAAATATTTAAAAAAATCCAAAAACTTTGGTAATTTAAAATAATATTTATGATAATTTTTTTATCTGCTATTTATGATATATATTTTATTTACCTTTTGGATGTACCTGATATAATTCTCTCTTTTAATAAGCATATTTACCAAAGCTAATCAAAAAAAATCCTTACCTCAAGTTTCCAACACAAGACATGTGGCTGCTTGCAAGCGAAGTGCTGTTTCCTGACGTCAAGCAGATGCACAGCTCTGACCTGCTCAGATCAAGACACATAATCATTTAAACATGAATGATTACTTGTATTTACAAATGCTTTTGTGGAGGTAATTGAGAACGGTTTCAAATTACAGCGCTAGATACACTCGTGATGTTTTTGTTCTTTCCGCAGTGTGCAGAACAGGGTGGGTTTATTAACTTTTTTTTTTTTTCAGCCCAAGGGCACAGGTGCTAAATACCTCGTATTTGTCTGTTTTTTTTTTTTTTGCCTACAAGGATTTAATGAATCCTTTTATGGAAATCACAGAGGAAAGTATTAGAGACTGAAAGCTTGCATTGCATCATAAAAACACAAGTTATGGAAGTATTCTGCTTTGTGAAATCACTCCCTGTGTATCTGTAGTTCATTAATTGTGCAGATCCATTGGGTGGAGATGGTTTTGTCTTTTTAAGGACCATGAAAGTAAACCACATTTAGTTCAACAAAAACAGTTTTTTAGGGGGTCGAGAGGAGGGTGAGGAGCTGTTTTTGAGTGACAGGAGGTGTTTTTTTTCTCCGCCCCCATCTGTGAAGTTCATGGTCTTGATGAGAAAGTGACATTCATAGTTGAAGGGGGTGCATTCCTCTGTCAGCCGTAATTCAGGAACAAAGGATGCTGGGCATGGGTACGGTTTAAAGAGCCTTGATTTGGGGGCTGGGTGGACTGTTTACCTCTTAAACCCATACAAGTTTTTTATTTATTTTTTATGGCAGGGCAGTTTTAGGTTTCTCTCCGGATGCTTTTTGCCCCCTTTTGTGAGCGACCTGCAGCTGTCATTTTTACTAGACAAGTTTGAAAGAGGATATTAATGGCTTAAAGAGCTAGAGCTCCCAGTACATCTTTTGTTGATGTACATCTCCAGTGAGGTTCAAGTGTGGATATCCACGCTTCTCATTTTTTTATGCTAGAAGGACACAATTCAAAAACACATGTCCATGAGCCCACTTGGGTAACGTCAAAGCTTTCTGTCATGATGATCAGTCCAAGGATGAGATTTAATTCAACCACGATACAGAGTTTCACAATCAGGTTATTAATGTGTGCAGAAACGGAGCTCTAAAATGGTTGTTTATGATAGCCATGCATCAAACCCTTGTTAATAATTTGTGAATTTTTCAGCCCCCGACCGTTGTGAGTGTTTTATCTTTAAGGGGAGCTGTGGACTATGAACCTCAGACGTTGACCTCCGCTCCCCATGTTTTATCAGCTGGAGGATTTGCTTTGGACTTCTAGAATTGAGTTTTCACAACGTTACGACTGATGATAAACTAAAGCGGACGTTATACTCTGAACCCTCGCTTATACATTTATCACGGTCTGATAGGACTGATATTGTGCGCTTTATGTAAAAGTAACTGACGACGAGATAAGCATTTTAGTTTTGTTGAATCAACTTGCTCTGGGTAAGTGAAGGTCATTTAGACTTCCCTAAGAAGCTTCATTTTACTGATATGATTGAAGCTTTTATATATTTTTTTAAACTTAAGTTGTGGGTCCATAGAACAATATAGACTGTTTTATTAATTTTTTTAGATAATGAGAGAAAGAAATATTGCGAAACAGATTCAAACCTGCATCCTCTGCATGAGCACCACAGCCAATGTGTCATTGCATGTGATAACCATAAAGAGCTTTTTTCATCTATTGCACTACTGTTCAAAAGTTTGGGTTCAGTACATTTTTTAATTTACCTAAATAAAGCAGTAAAGCTGACTTTAACTGATCGTAATAAGAAATGTTTCTTAAAGGTATAGGTCACCCAAAAAATTTTCAATTCATTCCATAATTTACTCAACCTAAAGTTGTTCCAAACCTGTATGAGTTTCTTTCCTCTGCTGAACACAAAAGAAGATATTTTGAAGAATGTTGGTATCCAGACAGTTGATGGTATAGCCATTGACTTCTATAGTAGGAAAAAAAATACAATGGAAGTCAATGGTGGCCTACAACTGTTTGATTACAGACATTCTTTAAAATATGTTCTTTTGTGTTCAGCAGAACAAAGAAACTTTACAGGTTTAAGGGGGAGTAAATGATGACAGATTTGTCTTTTTTGGGTGAACTATCCCTTTAAGCAACAAAATACCATATTAGAAGGATTTCTGGAGGATCATGTTTCACTGAAGTAATGAAGATTTAGCTTTGCCATCACAGGACTAAATTACATTTTAAAAATAGATTTAAATTTAAATTGTCATAATATTTAACAATAGTACTTCTAAAATTCTGCCTTGGTGAGCAGCATACAGTAAGAGACTTCTGTAAAAAAAACATGACATTTTACAGACTCAACTTTAGAATGGTAAAAAACGGAATTGCTTGTCTTTTAGAAACAAAATCAGCACTTAACTGTCAAATACCTGAAAATTAGAATACAAACATGGACTCTTTGCATGGAGTCAAATTAAATGCGTCTTGATGTGCAGCCTGAATCATAATCACGTCGTGTCGGTTCGTTGGCCAGAGGAGAACTGGCCCCCCGACTGAGCCTGGTTTCTCCCAAGGGGTTTTTTCCCCTTCATTCTGTCACCTGATTGAGTTTGGATTCCTTGCTACTGTCGCCTCTGGCTTGCTTAGTTGGGGACATGTATATTCAACAATATTATTGAGTGTACTGACGATGTTGAATGAGAACTGAACTGAGCTAGACGATAACATCATTTTTTGCAGAACTGCTTTATAGATGAAATGAACTAAATTAATAATTGAGGATCTTTACAACGGAACTGAATTCAGCTGAACAACAGCCGAAATGCATAATTTTCCTGTTATCACTGTAAAGCTGCTTTGAAACAATATAAATAAAGGTGACTTGAGTTGACTTGCGGTGGTTCGGTCAAAAAGCAGACTTTCTATCAGATAACCGCTTTGGGGTAAATGGAGTGCTGTTTAACACTTCACTAGGTGCTAGCCAGTGACAGCGCCAAATACGTGCTGTGGCTACACAGGAAGTCTTTTTTATATATTTATTCACTGCAAACGTGTGTGAGGTTTCGCATGCACACGCTTTAGAGTAGGCTTCAGCCAATGAATCAATATTGCATCTGGCGCCCCTCGGTTCTCTTCTTCAGTACTTTTAGTTTCTTGCTATTTACCAAATGCTTTTTAATCCAAAACAGGCATGACTTTATGAATCTCAAGAGACATGTAAATTGCTGGCCAAACGCTTGGCGACGCAGCACTATCACACCCAGTCAGAACTATATGTTTAGTATATCGTTATGTGAAATGGGATTTTGGACCAATGAATTCAAGGCTGTTTGGGACTGATCCTGCACCCTCTGTGTCAGAACTGCAGGCCATTAACCATAAGCAACTCTACAGTGTAGAATTCATATTCCAGCACAGTGACATTAGCCTTTATCACACAGGCGTTAATTAAAACGCACTGACAGAAATGTGAAGTAGTCTTCTATCTATTTCTGAAGGCGGAGCGACACATGGTTTAGATCGTTTTAAATCACAGTAATGACTTTATAGGTTTGCTCGTGTGAATCAAGGTGTCTGTGGCTGTTCTTGGGATGGTGCATTCTGAGCATCGAACACTACGATTTTGGCCATTATTTTGTTTTCATAATAAGGCAGAATAGGGTTGTTAAGTTTACCAATACTACTAGTACCAATTGGTCCTAAAAAAAAGTTGATTGTATTACCAGTACTGCAGAAATGCTGGTACCGAGTATATTCAGTACCCGCTGATAGACGCTTCTTTCAAACGCTCTTGGCATGAAATGCAAATTCACCATCAAAAAGATGTATTCATTTTCTAAATACATGTCATTCATGCATACGTGTTTTTTTAAATTGACCTTATAATTCATCAATTAATCAAAGTATAACTCGATCCTCTGGTGTAACGACAGACTTCTCTCTCTCTGGTGACATGCAGGGCTTCTTCAATCATTTTACTTAAACCTTTAGACAAAAGTCTAAAATAGTGTGAATGGTCCTACAATAATGATGGCGGTGTAAATTTTTTTTACACATTACATGTAGTTACTATAGCAATTACTATAAATTGTGCGTAATTACATGCTACTAATCCTAAGCCACACCCTAATGTTGGCCATGTTTAATTATTTCTCAGTACTTAAATGTATAATTACACTGTAAAAACACGGGTGTCTTAAAGATGCAGTTTGTCTCATTGACAGCTAGTGGATGAAATGGGTACTGCAGTCCAAATTCTAAATATTGGAGAGAGTTGTTTCCCCCGCCCCCTCCTCGGACTCAATGCTCACTGGTTGCCAGATTGATGCAACAGAAGCGAGCGCAATTGACTATTGAAGGCAAAGAGACTGTAAGTTCACATACTGTAAGTTGATCAGTTAATTTATCCATGTTTTAATATGCTCCCATTCATAGCTTTTTGTTTTAGATGGATGCAGAGGCATTTTAAGTCGGGTAGAATCTGCAATATCTGACTCAGTTTGCTTGCTAGCTTCCATGGCTGTAATATGCTGTGTTTCTACCAACTGGCAACCCGGGCTGTTGAAATACTATTGGGTAAATTGGCAATGGGCGGGATCACAGAGACCAAAACAAAAACAGACATTCCGACACGGAACGCAAATTTCAAAGTAAAATAACTGGATGTAATGTAACCGTGATGGCTTATAAATGTTGATACATTCTATATGATATTCAGTATTAAAGATCTTATTTATTATTCTTTTGCATTATTATCATAAAATTACCTCTTTTTTAAACATTATCATACATATCTGACAGACTCGGATCAAAACATCGGCAACATCGCAGGGCCTTGCTTGCTTCAATTTTACATGTAAATGAGAATGTTAGAACGCAATGGATTGTCCAGTCAAACTCTGTAAATCGTTTACAAAGTCAAACGGTCTGCTTTAGCTTTTACCCAAGATTCCTGGGCTCATATACTGTAATCTGACAAGTATCAATTGTAACGGGCAAAAAACATCACTGGGCTTTAGCGTTCTGGACTGTGTGTATGTGGGGGGTTTTGTCGTTAATGCCGCAGCTTACACTGGAAAGCCTAAATCAGCCCAGCAGATTAAGGACCATGATTGCAATTATGATAATCCATATCTGTTACACCAACCAAAATACGATGACAAAGATAAGATGAAGGGATTTGTATGCAAGTAGATGGCAACTCTGCTGCTGGAGCGTGAACGCTGTCCTTCACATCAGTTTTTATTTTTTTTGGACTAACCCAGGTGTGCTTTTACCCTCACAATCCACGGTTTGCCCAAACAAGGCCAAACAATTTTTTTCTTTTTTTTTTGCCGGCTTGCGAGAGTGATTTACAGTTTGTTCACGTCAACTGCAGACTCTCACTTGCGTTTCAAATGTACTTTGAGACATGTCAGCCATCTCGCTGAGGTATACCAGCCATACCTCCATGAGGTATAAGATGATGGTGTGGGCGAATATCTGTTTACATAAGTCATGGCACATGTCAGAGATGGTGTCTCTTTCACAGATCTGGCCATTCCAGTGAGAAATGGTGCTCTGGTGCCTTCTGACCTCGCTGCCTTCCTCTTGCTGGAACAGTAAAAGAGCACACCTCTTATTACCCATTTGCTGCGAGCGCCGCTGCTGTTTGTCAAGTGGCTGTTGAGCTGCGGCTCACTCCAGCTGAGAGGCCTTTTAATCTTGGAGGTGTGTGAGCCAGTTACTTTCTATCACTTACCCTGAGTGTGTGTGTGTGTCTTAAGTGATTCTAGTCCTGGGACAAAACGGCTATAAAACTGAGGAATTATTTTGGTTTATTCTGGTCAGCATGGTCAAAGATTGTCCCCTATGTTTGGGAACTTGTGTAATGTTCTTGAACTCTTCTTCAGGATGAGACTCTCTTTGATTTTGCCTTCATTTTAATCATAATCAGAAATAAATATATGACCGTGTCACAACTGTGAAACCTTATTTTTTATAAAAGATAAGTTAAGTTATTTAGGTGTTTCTTAAGTTTTATTATATATCAAATAGTATATTTAGATACATACAATTATTTTAGAATATTATTTAATGTTTTATAAAAGTTTATAATAGATTTATTTTATTAATAATATAATTATAATTTTTAAATATGATGTTTTTATTTATAATGATATATATATATATACTATATTATATTATTATTATTATTATTATATATTCAGATTGTTATTATATTACTTAATATATTTTCCTTATTTTATATAAATAACATAAATACAATACTTTTAAAATGTTTTTACATATTACATTTTATTATTTATTTACTTTTGAAATTTTTCATTTTATCATAATTATTTAAAAGAATAAAATAATAATAAAAAAATAAAATTTTATATATATATAGTGGAGTATAAAGTTAGAATGGATTAATTTGTGAAGTGAGTGATGTCGTAATTTTGATAAGTGGAATGGTTGCTATTTTTAAAACTAATGTCAGATAGATTTCAAAAGAATCATCTCAAGAATCAGTGGTGTGTGAGAGCACATGTGACGTAGGTTCATACTGGATAGGTGGAGTATTTTAGCACTCACTGCATTGTGGGAGGTAATTGTGGTTTGGCATTCATCCCTGAGTAGTTGTTTGCATTGGAATTGCAAGTGCAACTTCCACTCAGCATTTGTTAGGTAGCGGTCTGGGCTTAGAAACGTGTTTACGGTGGAGTTTGAGAACGCCTGTGGCAAAATCTTCTGTGGGGAGTTAGGCAATACAGACAGGAAGACAGTGGAGCAGATAGGCAGACGGGCAGGCGCTGGCAGTTTCTTTCACGTCAATTTGTTGCATACCAAAAGGCTTACATTCCAGCGCCTGCAGAAACGGCACCCGGCAAGTTCAAGTGTCACATTTAGGATGGTTTCTTCTGTTTCAGACTAGAATAAGTAACATGAGACTGCTTCGCGTTATAAAAACCAGATCAGAGCCTAAGCACCGGCTGGAGGGTTAGTTAGTTAGTTTACGCAGGTGTTTGTGAGACGTTCTGGCACTGTTTTGAATTCGCCGGCTCATTTTAAAAGCTGCGATTAAAGCAGAACAACTAGGCACGGAGCGCTTGTTGCAAGGTCAGGGGTCAGGGGTCATGGCCAGGTCACAGCCTGTGGGAAGTTCGCAGCACTGGCACACAGGAGCGTGTAGGGGAACTGCAACAGTAGGGAACATTGCAAACATCTTGCTGTTAGTTTATCTTGGGAAAAATTCACCTCTCGAAGCAACATATATTTTCTGGTCCTAGTTCTCTTTTTCCTCATCTATTATATGTTTAAAGCTTACTGTGAGATTCTTTGCAATGATAAAATTCGGAATCTTAGAAAGAGCTAAGGGGAACTAAAAGGTGGCACATCTGGAATGCTTCAGCAAATATATTTTGAAACATCTGGAGGAATCTCATGGAATTTATGGGTCCCTCCTTTGATTTAGCCTTTTTTTCCCCTCCACTCAGTCTTCGGCATCTTCAAAGTCCCAGGAACGTCTCTGGCACGTAAATGAAGGGGGGTTTGGACTCCTATTACAGTGCGGGTCGAGTCATTCCAGACTTTATTGTGGTCTAAATTGGGCTCTTGTGCCTGGTTTCCCTTTGTGCAGGCGGGCTAATTAAGTGACACTGAGGTGAGAGACGGAGAGTGAGCACCAGTGAAACTCAACCCCCCATAAACCTCCAGTGAGAAGGCCGTCCGTAACTGTATCAACCACAACAACAGCCGCTAAACCTAGCTGAAAAGCACCCCTTTTTTTAATGTTTTTTTTTTTAATGAATATCATGAAACTGTCTAGGACTTAGACACCCCAAAATTCAAAAGAAAATTTGTTTTTGCTTAATAAAGTCTGTGTTAACACATTACCTGTACCAGGCATGTATTTATTATACTGTGTGTGTGTATTTTTTTATATATATCTTTTTATATATATATAAAAAAAGAGAAAAAAAATAATAAAATATTATTAAAATAATATGTATGTATGTATGTATGTATGTACAATTTTTATTTTTTATTTTTTTTCATTTTAGTATATATACAAAATTATAATCATTAAATTAACATAAAGTAAAGGTAGTAAAACAAATTCCACCAAGATGTTATTTTATATAATGTGTATGTTTGTTTATATACACATGGTTTGTAGTAGGGGTGTAACTGTTCAAATTACGGTTCAATTTTATCCACAGTTTCAGTACGGTTCGGTATGTATGTTATGGGGAAAAAAACTACTGTCAAATAAAAATAAAGAAAATGAGATTAAATAATCAAACTACAAGCAACAGCGAAAATAAAATGGTGCTTTCAGGTTTTTCAGGTGTCTAACAGTAGTTTAAGGTACAGAAATTAAATAAAGCAATCAGATGTAAAACAGCATTGCATAATCATTATTAAAGTTACAATTGCTATTCATTCAAGAGCATGGAGTTATTTCCTTGTCTTTTGTTGTTTGATTAACATTAAAAATACACAGCAGGAATATTAGGCTACTGTCACTTTAAGACATAATGCACTGATCCAATACACTGATACCACTGATACTGATGTCTTTCTCGACTGTTAAAGGTGCCCTTGCATGGATTATTTTATTATTTTAGAATGTTTCCTGGGGTGCCCTTATAATGTTAGTATGTTTTTTAGATCAAAATTTGTTATAATTTAGAAATAAAAGGCATTTTTCCTAGCCTGATTTTAGCCTCTGATTTGAACGCTCTGTTTGAAGGGGCGTGTCTGCTGTGAGACTTCAGTGTAAACGCCCACTGCTGTGATTGGCTGCTGTGAGACTTCAGTGTAAGCCTGTTGATCACGTGAATGAAGATCTTATCATTGCAACGCAGTTTCTGCACTCTCACTAATGATTTCACCAATGCAAACATGATGTACGTACAGTAAGAGCTTCGTTGTGCAGTGTAACAGCGTCATTGATTTCATAACCAGTTTTGGCAAGTGTCCAGATAAACTCGCGCTGTGTGATTGACAGCTTGGGCGACTGGAAAGGGATTGTTCTTTGATCGCTATCTGTATATTAATCACAGTTTAAGTAAGATTATTTTCATCCTACTAAGAGAAACGACGTGAAGTTGATCGTTTAGTCACTGGCTTGATTTACTGATGCATAAACAGTATTGAACGACTTTGAGAGAAAGATTATCTGTCTGAACTTGAACAATTACACATCAGACATTCACATAACCCACTGGTTCTTCAGAGGTTCGGATGAAGGAACTTAAAAAATACCTTTGTGTTCATTTGTACATCCAAACACTGAGCAACTGCCATGCTTCGCTCGTTTGCAAGCCACGATGTCTCTCGAAGAAAAATGATCGGACGATGATTCGGCTGCACAGTTCCGCCTGGCCTTGAACATGGGCTGGCATATGCAAATTTTTGGAGGCGTACATATTAATGATCCCGACTGTTGCGTCACAGTCGGTGTTATGTGGAGATTCGCCTATTTTTCAGGGGTGTTTTTCAAAAACGAGATTTAAATAAGAAGGAGAAAACAATGGTGTTTGAGACTCACTGTATGTCATGTCCATGTACTGAACTCTTGTTATTTAACTATGCCAAGATAAATTCAATTTCAAATTCTAGGGCACCTTTAAGACATAGCCTACTATGTTTGCTAGGATACTCGCCAAGATGGGCATGTTGACATCATTTTTGTGTGAATTTGTCCGTTCAAGCTCAAGACTTGAAAGAGAACTCAAGATTTGCGCACTGTCTGAGGTGTGGCTTCGGGTGAGCGAACACAAATCTTCTCACAGCGTGCGCGCGAGTTCTCTTTCGCATCTTCTTGCGCTTGAACGTTTAAGGCAGGGCTCAAATGAGTTTAGTTCAAACACAGATAGCAATGTTTGCTGTTCAGATCTCACCTGCGCTCGCAAGCTATCAACACCCGGGTGATGACGGCGTAAATGACTGATCATATTAGAGCGTACGGCACTCCCATTGAACAAAGTTTAGGGGAAGCCAGAATGTGTATCCATCGACAGAAACGTACATATTTTTTTACGCGTTATTTTCAACACAAACCATATTATAGATGCATATGCGTCATCAGATTTGAGATGAACCACAGTGCAAGTCCATGCCGAACCGTGGATGGAGAGCTTTAGGTTTTTTTTACTGAGAACCGTTACACCCCTAGTTTGTAGTTTCATGAGAGCCCTTGTATAAGAAATAATAACTAAGAGTGCTATCGTGAAGTGCTGCACCCTGGATTCGAACATGAGCACCGTAACCTAATGTGTTGAGCACATGCACTAACCACAAGACCATGGTTCTGGGGAAAACACTGTTTCTTCACTATTATATCAAATTTGTCACAATATATAAAATTAGTTTTAAACTTCTTGGAACAATGACAGTCTGTCGTACATGAGCTATTTGCGACATGACATAATCTCTGTCTCAAAGAACCATGTGGCATTGCATTTTACTTCCACAATTAGCAGAGTTTCTTTTGAAAGCGGAATGTAAATCTGAGTATAAATCAATCCCGAACATAAATCCAAGCCTTAATTGTTAGCTTTTTATGTTGAAAGCAGCTTTGATGTGTGATGGTAACCTTGCCTGAGCTGAACCTCTCTTGGGTCATGGAATTAAAATTCTGTTTTAAAAGACTTCAGTGGATTGAGTGTGTACTCAGATCCACAGACTGACAGACATCAGATTATTTCATCTTTCTAGGCATAGAACGACAGCGCATGTTATTATAGTAGCTTGTACAGAACATGACTTTGCTATCGCTGAGGATTTATAAGACTCTTTAAGAAAGGTTTTTATGAATTGCCGTATTTGATCGCCGTTTTAAATGGGTGAAACAAGGAATATCACAGTCAGATAGTCGTTACTAGTATACAAGCATAAACCATGGTAATAAGGGGTTATTTTGGGGTTATTCTGCTTCTTAAACAGCTTCTTGCCACATCAATAAACAAACTTGAATCATTAATGTGAGGTAAATTAATTTATTATATGAGAAATAAGAGACTGCTGAGGCAAGAGAGCTACTGTATGAAGCAAATCAGTCGTAAGGGACAATCAGTAATAAGGTTTATTGGTCCCTAAATTCTGAATGCAACGATCAACCAATAAAAATCAAGTATTCTAGAGAAAAAAGTTTATTTAAATTATTATTGTGCTGTTGTGATGCTGTTATGATTATTAATTTTGCCTGCAGAAATGTATCTTCTCACTTTCTGTGCTGATGTTAGGCTGATTTGCAAATGTTTTCTTTGATTTTTCTAAATATTGTTAATACATTTCTCAAATATTAAGTTGTTTTTTTTGTCACAATATTCTTGAATTCACACAGTATTGAAAAACTCGATATTTGAGGAAGCCTAATTTAATTTCTACCTGGAAAAGTCAAGTTAAAAAATAAAATATATACATAAATATATATTGAACTAGCATCAGGTAGAAATTATATATTTAAAAAAAAATCTCTATCCTTATTTCTTGTCTAAATAACTGGAAAAGTCATGGGGCCTGATATTAGAGGGGCCTTTGAGTCAGAAAGGTTGAAAACCACTGTTTACTGTATGTTCTGCAGGTCTTGTCATGACTACTGTTGCATGTACAGGGCTTTAAAGCGATATATTTTCCTTTACCTTTCCGACTCAAGACTGTCATACCTCATTAGGTGGGAATTTTTCTCATGCCATTCCGATTTCTTGCTCTGTCACTCTCTCCGGTGCCTGCTTATGACTGATGTCTAAAGAAGTGTGTTTTTATTTCTAAGCCCATTTCAATTTTAGCGCTCTCTGTTTCTCTGTCTGTCTCTCACTCCATCTCTTCTCAGAGAGATAGAAAAAATGCAGCCAGTTGGTTAATCGTGTCCCCCTCTGTCTGCGCGCAGAGCTATTTTCTCTGTTGCTGTGCAGATGGCCTAGATCTTTCTGCCTGACTGCATCGGGAACAGCAGGGAGAGGCTGATACACATCATCATTGAGTGTGCGTGTATATGTGTGTGTGTGTGTGTGTGTGTTCTCTACATTATTTAATTCCCAATCCTCGCTGCACACACCCCACCACGTCCTCCAACGCAGCACAAATCAGGATTTTTCTATCGGCATTCCTAGAACACGGCGGGCATGGCGTGTGTCTACAGTCGCTGCCCTGAACTGAACCATACACCACCAAAGTGGTTTTGAGCCATGTGGGTTGTTCTCAAACTGTGTTTTATACATTATCAATGGATCAAGAAGAGAAGTGGCCGAATGGATGTGTTGTATTCACATACGTGTGCTTGTAGGTTTTTCACTCAAACCAATGGCTGTAACTACATTCATTCAGAATTTAGGACACCGTTTTGTCCCTAAACCTAAATGACATCCTGTCACTGTTGTTTAGTATCTGATATTGGGGTCTCTTGTTTTTGTGTTTTTAATGCTATTTTTATTTATTTATTTGGGCTCTCTATTCTTGCCTGAATGCTGACTGAGCTTTTCCACTCTCTCAAAAAACACCAAGGCATCAGGGAATTTTAATGTTTTAGAGCTTGTCACTGTTATAAAATGAAAAGGTGACTTTTGATTGTCAGTAAACATTGCATTTAAGTACATTGACTTGAGGTTTCTGAAAAGATCACCAGTCACAGAATGTTACTATAATTGGCGCACTGTAGGCGGAGCTTCAAAGTACTAACCAATCTTATGATTGGATGAATCGGCAATGTGTGTTTGATTGGCAGTCTCACTTTTTTTTTTCTGCTTGTTGTCAGCTATAGACCCATGACATTTGCCTCTCGTAAGATGTCACCCCGTATTAACTATGCTTCCCTAGATGCAGATACAGCTTTTATTCCCCTATTTTATACCTTGTCTTGATTTATGCTTAAAACAAGAACAAGAACATGTATTTTACATAGTTACTTTAGATCAGCAATTCTATTTTGTAAAAAAAAAATTGTATGCATTTAGACTTTTTTATTGTTAGTTTTTATTGTTTTAAAACTCATTGTTGTGTGTCTGGGCCAGTGGCGGTTGCATAAAGTGGATGATGGGTAGGCCTCTAAAAGTGTGCGAAATAATTCGCATCATCCTATGTTTTTAAACTGGCTTAATTTGTAAGAAAAAAAAAAATGTTGGACCAGTCCCTGTTCGGCAGTATAAACACCCATGTTTTAAAGGTGAAGTATGTAGGGCTGTGTATTGGCAAGAATCTGGCGATACGATACGTATCACGATACATGGGTCACGATTCAATATATTGCAATATATTTCGATACTGTGCATAAGGCGATATATTGGGATTTTTTTAAAGTAGGACTATAATTTTAGAAAAAATTATATTTAAAAAAAGACATGATGTGCATAAAAGTCAAAGAAGTTTACTTTAGGTTAACAATTCAGTTCACAGAAAAATCAGACTGCCAGTTTGGTATTGTGGTTCACAGGTTCTTAGTGAGCAAATTTTTATATTTCTCAAGTAGGCCATAATAAAAGAAAATACATAGCCCCTGTCACAATACAAAACAACAACGTGAACTGGACGAAAATGAATGAAAGTGAACAAAATGAATGTGTCATATAGGCCTATTGAAATCAAGTTTTTATGTGATAAAAGATTTTAAAAGAACTGGACGCGCGAATGAGGCAAATTAACGTCTGCCGCGCTAAACGCCTCATTCGCGCCACAGGACCTCCAGACGCGTGTAATCGCGTCTTTGCATTAACTTAACATTGAAATCACTCGCGCCAGACACTCTATTCGCGTTTGGTGTGAACGCAGCTTCACGGTGCGCGTCCACTACAGCGGCAAAACTACGCTCGGTGCCGCTGGCAACGCTGTAACGTCTCCGCTTTGGGGTGTGTCTGTTACGAGTGTGTTTGTTTTTTTTCAACACACGGACAGTATAATTATCATGCACGCGATTACATTTAGAAATAGACAAGCTTTGTTTCCAAATGCACCAAGCAAAGATCCTTTCAATTTTATAAACCCAGCCAATATAATAACAATAAACACATCCAAAATAAAATCTTTAACATATATAAACAACTGCAAAGCGTCTAATTTGTAAACAAAATGATTTACGCACTAAATCCATCATAAACTGCCGACCGCGTTTTTCGCTTGATATTTGCATAAAGTCAAGAACTGCCCAACCTTTTGACGCTCTCAGTCGCTCTCAACGCTTTCTCCGTCCGCTGTCAATCCCAAAATGCACTGCTGAGCGTGAAGCTCGACTTCCATGGAATGAATTGAAAACGCTTGCTCCGCTCGCTCCGTGCCAGTGGACACGCACCGTTCGGCGAGCCTTTTAAACAACATAAACGTGAACCACCGTCTTAACATGAATATTTTTGGACGTAAAAAAAAAATAAAAATCGATATTGCGTTTTTGAAAATCGATACAGTATTGCAAAATAAAATATCGCGATACTCATGTGTATCGATTTTTTTCTTACACCCCTAGAAGTATGTAAGATAAAGATGTAACGGGTCATGAACACATCTAATAAAGCTAATAAAGCATTGCGACGCAACACCCTACAATGAACGTTTCAATACATCATAAGACGAATGTTCCAATTTTTTATATTTACTTTGTGTCCAGTGTGAACAGCCTCAAATAGTTGTGGCACGTCATGTCAAGAAATGTGCCCGGTGCAGACCCGTTGGATGGGTTTATTATAAGAGAGACTCTCGCGTTCGTAGCAGCACAGCTAAAAGTATTCCTTGTATCAATTTTGAACCTTTTATTGAATGTAGTCTACTTTCACCTTTTGAGACATGCCTTCACAAATACTGAAGCGCCCGTAAGAGATGTTTGAGTTGGTGGAGGTGTGACGTGCGTTTGCAAGGTTGATTTATTTTTGTAATTCCGCTAGGTGCCACTAGTTTAGCAGAAACCATAATTCACCTTTAAGCACTAAATCCCCTAAAGTGCCCACTCTGATTGTGCAGTGCGATCAACTGTGAGCAGCTGCCACTTGAAAAAAAATTCAACAGCTATCAATACTGAAATAACTATACGAAGAGAAATCACAATGTCCTGTATCGACAACCTACCATTGCTAATACGGTGCATATACACTCACCTAAAGGATTATTAGGAACACCATACTAATACTGTGTTTGACCCCTTTCACCTTCAGAACTGCCTTAATTCTACGTGGCATTGATTCAACAAGGTGCCGAAAGCATTCTTTACAAATGTTGGCCCATATTGATAGGATAGCATCTTGCAGTTGATGAAGATTTGTGGGATGCACATCCAGGGCACGAAGCTCCTGTTCCACCACATCCCAAAGATGCTCTATTGGGTTGAGATCTGGTGACTGTGGGGGCCATTTTAGTACAGTGAACTCATTGTCATGTTCAAGAAACCAATTTGAAATGATTCAAGCTTTGTGACATGGTGCATTATCCTGCTGGAAGTAGCCATCAGAGGATGGGTACATGGTGGTCATAAAGGGATGGACATGGTCAGAAACAATGCTCAGGTAGGCCGTGGCATTTAAACGATGCCCAATTGGCACTAAGGGGCCTAAAGTGTGCCAAGAAAACATCCCCCACACCATTACACCACCACCACCAGCCTGCACATTGGTAACAAGGCATGATGGATCCATGTTCTCATTCTGTTTACGCCAAATTCTGACTCTACCATCTGAATGTCTCAACAGAAATCGAGACTCATCAGACCAGGCAACATTTTTCCAGTCTTTAACTGACCAATTTTGGTGAGCTTGTGCAAATTGTAGCTTAAATCACCTTTCTTTCCCATTCTGACATTCAGTTTGGAGTTCAGGAGATTGTCTTGACCACACCCCTAAATGCATTGAAGCAACTGCCATGTGATTGGTTGATTAGATAATTGCATTAATGAGAAATTGAATAGGTGTTCCTAATAATCCTTTAGGTGAGTGTATGTGGCCCATGTACAGTTCAGAAAGCCCCTTTCTCACAAATATTAAATGCAAACATTGTATAACCATTCCACGGAGGGCCAGACTAAAAACCTACCCATATCTTACCTCGTATGGCTGATGTCTGTTCTAAACAAGTCAGAGTCAGCTGGATTTTGAATTAAAGATAACGTTGTAATCCTAATTATCTGTTAGTTCTCTGTCAACTTTGTCTGGATGTTTTTTTTTTGTGTCATAAATAGCTGAATATTTATAAAAAAATAATAATATTGGCATGAAGATCATCATAATATTACTACTGGCTTGACATAACTGAAGAGATTAATTGGCATATTCTTATTAATATTAGGATAGAGTTCTAATGAATGAAAAATCAAATCACGTTGTGTGGCTCTTTAATGTGTTGTGACAGATCGCTGTAGCTCCTCAGTTAAAGCTGCTCATGAACCAATCTTCTCTTCCTTCTACTTAATTATAGCTTCAAATAAACATGAACGAACATCAGAAGGAATGTTGTTTCAACCGCGGAAAGACGTCAGTACACATCGTTTTTCAAATTCAAGTCCACCGACGTTAATCTACTAACTCCTGACTGCTTTGTCGGACAAAATGGCAGATTTGTCGAATGGCGGATTATGATTGGTCAGATCGCCTGTCATTCAAACTCCTTGAGAAGGGTGAATTAAGACTGTTCATGCCAAAGATAACTAATTATAAAGAGTTTTAAAAATCGTTCTAATTATAAAAGAATAGCAGAGTTCACACCACAACTATAGCAAAAATGGCACAGAGAAATGATATAGGTGGAATATTTTCCAGCTGATGAAGGATAAAACCATTAACAGCCTATCAGAATCCATCCTGCTTTAAGGAGCTTGAGCATTTAAATCTGCAGAAGAAAAAACTGTGAGTTTAGAATAAACAGAACAATATCATGCGTTGGTGATGACGCACACTTCCAGGAATGTAATACCTGCATACTGCATGGTCATACTGCATGTCTGCAGTTATTTATACAGACCCCGAAAATAACTCCAAAGCTAAATACAGTGTGCAAAGGGCAGTTGATGTATATTTGGAAATTTAAGCAGAATTGTGAAGTTCGGTTATGACAGTGTCTTCCTGTCCACTCAGACATCAGTCTCTCTTCTGTCTGAGAGGATGCCACTGTTTCTGACTCTGTGTGTTTAACTCGCTGTACACACAGCACACACATCACTGAGAATCTCGCGCCTCGCTGATCTGGACCTGCCCCCTTGCCTCATTCCCTGCTCAGCCCCTCACAAAACGCAGATAAAGCTGCAGTCAACATTTGTTTTGTAAATGGGCACATGCTGTAGAAATGTAATCCTGCCTACAGTTGATCGCTCAGTCATGTGACTTGACCTAGTTTTCCTTTTCTCCCTCTCTCAGAATTCCATCCTCCTTCAATTCACCCTCCTCTCCGCTCATTCCTTTGCTTTTCATAGGAAAAATGTTATATTCCATATATGGATCTTCTAGGGATGTGCAAAATTACATAAAATAATCTAGTTGGTTAGTTGTCTCAATGACTAGTTGGTCTGGGACTAACTGAAGTCCTGTATAATTTAGCTGGTTTAGGGTTATGTCCACCCCACACTGATCAGGAGCGTTTCTTCGTTTCGTTTAGTTCGTTTACCATGTTAAGTAGCCTGGGTTTCCCCATGCTGCCTTGCGCGCAGCGCGATTTTATTCACGCTGCCAGGCAGCCTGGATTCCATGGACCAGATTTTCGCCTCAGCGAGGGGACCAATCACAGAACGGGGAGGGAGCAGCAAGACGATGACGACGTCTATGCAACACACCGAAGCAGTTTGTGTATATCTGTGGATCCAACATGGCAGCAGACGCGAAGTTACCTTTCGATGCAGCCTTAGATAGTGTTCTAAGTAGTTTAGAACGCAAGTTTATTTCGTCTTCTTCCTCGTCCAATTTCTGTCGCTCTACGTACGTCATCTGGTATAATTGAAACGATTGGCTATGAGCTACGTACAGGCGCATTTTTGATAGACATTCGTAGCGCCCAATAAACGGCTCTGGGCATTCGTAAACCACGCCTCAAAAAAATAATTTCACGTCAATCTACACTCCATAAACCATAATGACACAGCAGAAAACTGATTTATCACAACTTTGCAAATTTATTAAAAAGGAACAACTGAAATAAGTACATTGCTCAAGTATTTGTACCTTTAAGTCAGTACTTAGTTTAGGCACCTTTACAGCCTCAAGTCTTTTTGGGTATGATGCAACAAGCTTTGTACATCTGCACTTGGTGTTCTTCTCCTCACATCCTCTCAAGCTCTGGCAGGTTGGATGGGTGACCGTCGGCAGACAGCCATTTTCAGGTTTCTCCTGAGAAATTGGGTTCAAGCCCAGACTCTTGAACCCAATTGTCCCAATGAGAGAATGGTCCATAAGCCACTCTAGAGTTGTCTTAGCCGTGTGCTTAGGGTCATTGTCCTGTTGGAAGATGAACTTTCTGCCCTAACTGAGGTTCTGAATGCTCAGGACTAGGTTTTCATTAAGGCCATCTCTATATTTTGCTGCGTTGAGCTTTCCTTCTACCCTGACTAGTCCCACAGTCCCTGCTGCTGAAACACCCCCCCACAGTATGATGCTGCTATCACCACACTTTACTGTTGAGATTATGCAGGTGATAAGCAGTGCCATGGTTTCCTCCATACATGATGCTTGGAACTGAGGTTCATCAGACCAGAGTATCTTGTTTCTCACAGTCTGAGAGAGTCCTTTAGGTGCTTTTTTTTGCAAATTCCAAGTGGGTTTTCATAAGTTTTCTCTGAGGAGAAGCTTGAGTCTGGCCACTCTGCCATAAAGCCCAGATCGGTGGAGTGTTGCAGTGATGTTTGTCCTTCTGTAAATTTCTCCCATGTCCATATGATCATGGAGCTCAACTAGAGTGACCATCAGCTTCTTGGTCACCACTCCAACAAAGGCCCTTCTCCATCCATTGCTCAGCTTGGCCAGGAGGCCAGCTCTAGGAAGAGTCCTGGTTGTTCCAAACTGTCATTAAGGGTTATTCAGGCTACATGCTTCTGTGAATCTTCAATGCAGCAGATTTTTGTGTTGAGTGTGTGTTGACCTCATGGGTTGGTTTTTGCTCTAATATGCATTTTCAAGTCAAGTCAAGTCATCTTCATTTATATAGCGCTTTTAACAATGTAGATTGTTCCAAAGCGACTTTACATTGATAATAGGAAATTAAAGTAACAGAGATTGTTTTGGCTTTATAGCAGCTCTAGAATAAAGTTATTGTCCAGCTAAAGTTAGTTTGATTGATTCACTTCCATCGCAATGAGTTATTAACTTAGGAGCCGCTAACACGACACCTAACAGAAAACTCTAAAGTTCTTTCTGCGCAAACTTCAAAAACGCGAACCAGTGAGAACGCCGATGGCGTGCACATACACATCACGAGTTCAGTCTATAGGTATGCGCATTTGAATATATGTGCGCAGGCGTGTAGTCCTTCCCTACAAATCAACCCTCAACAAACTACTTGTCTGGCCTAAAAATTTATAATACAGAATTTTTATCGCTTCCGCGTAATTTTCAGCTATTAGACCTTTTATTTAGAGGTGTGTGTCTTTCCAAATCATACCATTCAATTGAATTTGAACAGGTTGACTCCATTCGAAGTGTAGTAACATCGGCAAGCGAAATTGTAATGCTCTTGAGCTAAAATTCAAGTTTCTCAGAAAACAGTACGAGTACTTATGCTATGTAATAAAAAAAAATTTATACGTTTACAAAGTTATCAAAATCAGTTTTTTGCTTAGTCATTATGGTGTGTGGAGTGAAGATTAATGTGGAAATTAGAGCAGTTTAGCATAAAGGTCCTTGCACACTGAGTCCGAAATTTTCGCATGCGTTTTTTCGTATTCGTGAATATTCGTGATTCGGTAGCTCTGAATTTTCAAAACACCATTCAAAATGCTTGCTACAGACACGAAAGTTTTGAAGGCAGTGTGCAAGCGTGATTAACATAACGTGAGGTCGTATTTATTTTTTAACGTGCGAAAATTTCGGATGCGAATTTCGGGCCTTTAGTCTGCAATATAACAAAATGTGGGGAAAAAACGAATACTTTTGCAAGGCACTGTGTATAGCCTATATAGACAAGCTACGACCGCTAAATGTTTTCATGCATAAAGACATGAGAAGTTATGTGTAGAAAAAGTGTGATTATTATACAGAATTATATAATTGCCTTTAATATATTTACATTTTTATTATTTCAATTTTTTCAAATTTTTTTTTTTATATGGTATCCCAGACTTCAGTTTGAAAAGCCCATCCCTGGCATCTGCATGTGTTTCTGATCTCCTTTGCTGGCATTACCACATACATTAAAACAGCATGCGCTTTGTTTGTCATCGACATACGTTCAATTCAATCACAGGCAGCCTCTGTAGTGCTGGCAACCTGCGTGGTTTTGTAATCACAACTCTATTTACATTACTGGGTAATGTTCATGTTTTTAGATGCATGCGAGATGCAGACAGAGAAAAATAATGAAGACCGCAGGCTTGCGTCGCACATCTGGTTGGTCTCTAAACTAAAAAAAAACATGCTTATAATGGTCCTTAAAAAACCTCATTGATTCCAAAGCACGTTTTATTGTATTTTACTGTCAAGATGAAATACCCCCATCGACATACACTATCTGATTAGTCGCTCCAGGAAGTGATTCACATGAACATCATCACTTATGAGCTCCACATGGGGTCCTCTCTTCATCTGTCATTTCAAAGCACATGCTCGTACGCTGGAGTGTTTGCTAAGCAAACTGTTTGCAATTCTCGTCTGGATCATAATCTTGCCTCGTGCCTCCCCACTTGACCTTCCGGGTGAGTTTCACTCTCATTGTGAGAGCAGCGACCCAACACGGTCAACACACATTCAGTTCAAACACTCTGATTTCTTTTTGTTTGCATAATTGTGTGTGTGCCATCATATGAGGGATGTGGACACAGGTGCCCTGTGCCCTTTAAGTACCAAATACTTCTAATGTGGTTTCGACCTTTACATATGTGTCGTAGGAAAAGTCTACAAAATGTCGAAGCTCTAAAAAGCACATAGCCATACAAAATTAATAACTAGAAGTTTAGTAAGGAGCCATAATCAGTTAATTCAGTAAAGGCTGATTGCATAGTAATTGTAACAGTAACCGTAATGCTGTTACAGTAGTTCCTGTCTTTTTTAATAATTCAATAAAAGATTTGTTCATCATGTATCAGACTACACTGTCTCACTGTCTAGGCGTCCACTGATATTGAAATCCAATGCTGTTTTTATTTCTGTCTGTAGGCTATTTCATGCTTGCACTTCATGACTTGACAGTGAAACAATGATTGCAAGTTTGAAATAAAAGCCTTCCACTGGCAGCGAATTAATTACATACCGAATTCTCTGTAGGGATGAGCCCTAGAAATCAGAACGACATGTTGTTTGTTTGAAATGTTGCAGATTATGCCAACGAGCCCAAATTCAGTGTTTTTTGATGACTCTGTGGAACCTACTAGAATTTCCTGTTTGATACCATATCAGTTTAAGAGATTTCTAAAACTCATTATTATGAATAGAAGAGTAGCACTAAATAGGACTGTCGCGATAACCGCAATATTGCAGTACCGCGCTATTGACAAGCCAACCGCAGAGGAATGCAAGTAACCGCAGCAACCGTGATATTCGCGTGTTTTCTTTTTTCATAAGGCAATACCCTTCTTGTTTTGAACTTCGTGCATGTGTATTGAATGTTAAATAAGTTAATAATGATAACGAGACTGTTTTTATCATGGTGATTTGTACAGAGGCTTCGTGGATTTGCACTTAAGCCTAAACAGACAGTGAATGAGAGTGATCGACTGAGCGCGTGCGATTACCTGCGTCTGTCTTTGAGGTCAAGTCATATAGATTCGTGAAAAGGTTGCTGTGTCCAAGGAAAGCGAAATATGTCGTGTCATCCTTTTAACGTTTAAGGGCATTTACCATGAATGGCATCAGCGACAGTGCTGGTCAGCATTCCACAGCGCGAGGAAGCCGCGGGAAACAAAATTCAGAGAAGTCACGCATTGAATCGCATCAGCTTCAGCGTTACCCATGCAACGCATTGCTGGTCAGCTGAGCCTTGAAAAGTGGAGCTCAAAGTTAAAAATAATGAACACCTTGTTGCATTACTATGTTTTAATGAATCAGCGTTTTTGAGCGTGTTCGTTGAATGAACGGTTATAATGACTCATTCAAAGACAGTCTGTTCCCACGCGCGCTGAGTGACAGCCTTTCAATGCGCAGAGAGAAGCTGTTTAGATTCGGAAAATAAAACAAATTTGGACGGCAGTATATGTTGCACGTTTCCTGTCGACCAATTGTCAGTTTGCTAGGTTATTTCTGAACCCTGCTCAATACCGGATAGATAGCATATGGGTTAATGTTTGATGCAGCATGCAGCAAGCCCATTTAGAAGATGTGTAACAGGATGTACTTGTGGAGCACAGGTCATCTTCTGTAACCTCCACTCACTCCTCCAAGTACTTGCTGCGTCTGTTCATTTGGAATCAAATTAGGGCCAGTTTCGGCATATAAATATCAAAATTAAATTCTGTTTTATGAGTATGTCTCTCTCTTTCATCTAGATCAGACTCCTATCATGTGTTCAGTAACCGTAAAGATGTGAGATGGGCGGCAGGATTTTAAATGCTTCCTTGTTTCAGCTCTGACCAAAGAAAGCTCTTTCTTCAGTCCAATTACACAAATTTGATTATGCTGTTTGCCCAAGGAACTTTTCGAAACGCTGGGCAGAAAGTGAGGCCCTTGTTTCCAGCATGTGCCCTGCAGCAGGCCTGGCCTGCCGTACAGAAGCCATCTTTGACATTTCCCCCTTAACCTCATTACTGCCTCCTCCTTCCTTCCTGGCCCCTCCTGTCTCTTTCTGTGTAGTCTTTTTGCTTTCTGTCTGTCTCTCTTAAATGCTGTCCCTCCTCCCCACTTTATTAACATAATTTGGCTTATTTTATTTTGAATGATCCAGTCATAAATTAAACACCTTTTTGAGCATATTATGTTTCATATATGTAACACATCATATATGTTCAAGACCACAGTTGCATATTGTTTCTGAATGCTGTAGTATATTCATATTTTTTTCAATAGTGTATGTATGTATGCATGCATGTATGTAGGTTAGTGTTGCACGGTGCACCGATACTTAAAAAGTATCGCGATTATCGGAAATTAAAAATGTCACGATTCCTAAATGTATTAGTATCGATACTTCTAAGAATGACCGCGTTCCAGATTTGTAAGGCCGGCGACACACTGGCTGCGTGGCGTGTCCGTTTTTATTTCAGCTCCCATGTTAACAGGTTAGAGCTAGCACACTGCCTGCGTGACACGCGTGCCCGAGCTATCGTGTGCATGCTAGAAATAGAACCGACGCCTATTTTTCATGCGACACGCAAGCGTGTTGAAAGCGTTTCCAGGCAAAATAGAATAGGAAAAGATGTTTCTATGTCATTTTGACACGAATACATATTAATAAATGACATTTTGATGTTTGAAAGTCTCTAGGTTTTGACATAAATGCAGATATAAATGTAACTTAAAAAAATATTATCGATTTTCAAATACTGCACCTCTCAATACAGAACGAAATATTCTGTAGCCTATTTTGCCGTCAACACTGCCGTTGTCTTTGCTGCTATATATTTATGTTTAACATGAAGTATAGGCCTTCCACAACTCTCTCCATATGTGAAATATATCACCAATGAGGCTTATCATATATTACCAATATTAAACATTGTTTAATATAATCGCTGTTCATATTTTTATTCAAAGTTCAGAATCAAGATAAAGTTATTACCGGTAACTCTTATGTTTCTTATGATAACTGAGATAATGCTGCTAATTTTTATTTTATTTTTTTACCTTGAATGTCATTGCTCTAATTTATTTTTTATATTTCGATATTTCATATTTTGTTCAAATGTTTAATATATCTGCTGTTCATATGTTCATTTATTAGTGTGTTATATGATTAGAATGTTTTCCCGGTTTTAAAATAAAGCACAGCAATGATATTTGAGAGTGTTTCAGTATCGAAAAAGTATCGAAATCGCAATTCTTGACTTGGTATCGGTATCGAAACAATAATTTTGGTATCATGACAACACTAAAGTAGGTAGGTAATAATATTACAGTATTTCTCACAAAAATATGAATAAAAAGTAAACACTGTAACTCAGTAATCTAAGTTTGTGCGCACTAGGCATCACATTTTTTTTAAATAAAGACAAGGAAACACTAATTTTACGTACAGCACATTGTAAAATGACTTGAATATAACGTAGTGGCCAACTGAATATAGCGCAGCGTAGTTTAATATCAAGGGTTTATGTATTGTGCATCTTCAGTGAAGCTGACTCCTGTCCACATTCATGTTAATGCAGGCTACAAATGCACACTTTAGAATATCTGACAGTTGGATTTGACTAAGTCTGCAAGGTTTGGGAAATGAAATGTTTATTAGATATTCAAAGATTTGTTTAAAGAATGTAAATGCGTATTTGCTGAATGTTGACCGTAAATGAGAAAAAATGCCAAATATTGACCAAATATATCGGTCGACCACTACTTTTTTGTTCACTAGCCACTATATCGGTCGACCACTACTTTTTTGCTCACCAGCCACAGTGGTTAGTGGTTTTCCAAAGTTAATAGCCACTTCTACTAATTTCACTGGCCACAATTTTGACATCGATACGATGGGAAAAAACCTGCCATATAGATATTTTTTTATATTATCTTATAATTTAACACTTTAAGACCTGAAGCACGGATCCATTATGTTTCTTTCTCAACTGTTTACGTTCACTCAAAACTAGGGATGCACTGAAATTTCGGCCGCCGGAAATAGCATTTTCGGTTTTGGCCCGAAAGAGGAAAAAAAAACAGAAAATATAAGGCCAAAATATTCCATTCCACCCCGCCCCTCTGTGTTCAGCGATCAGGATTCACTCTGGCGTAGGATGTTTTGTAACTTTGTGAGCGGCTCCGCTTCTGAATATGCACAACTTCGAAGTGACTGCTCAGTGTTTCACTACGTATGTGTGTGTGTGTGCTATACACACTGCTCAAAATGTCTCGCTACGTCTGTGTGTTTAAGCGCAATAAGCAACGAAAAATAACTCAAATTTAGTACTGAGAGGTGGCTTTATGTGTGCGCACTTTGGGTGTGAGGGAATGAGTCAAATTATGCACAATACTCACAGTCCCACACCGAAATTCAAGCCCTGTAACACCAGCAATATTCATCCGAAGTAAATGAGACGAGTGAGTGAGGGTAGGCGGGTTTGTGTGTCAGCTCATTGTCGGAGAGATGAGAGGGTGAGAGGGTGCCATGTGTATTTTGGGGGAAATGCATACATTGCATTCATTCATTCATTCATACATAGCACTTAGTTTATTTCAAGTGCTTTTTAAAAGAGTACAATTGAGAATGTATATATGATATATATAATTCCACCCGCCAAAGTGGCTAGTTGGAGTGACTGCGTTACACGCCACTGTTGAAATCCACCTGGTCATAACATGCAAATATAAAATGTTCTTTATCGTTCTTTGATTAATCGTTTGACAGCCCTAGTAAATATACATAAACTAAATACACAGTGCGACAGCATGTGTAACTGTGGTCTTAAGGGTGTCTGCTGAGTCCATGCTATGTTCAGAATAAACATTCAATGTGAGATAGAGAGTAGCATCTGTGGTCACAACTGTTTGTGGCACATCCCTTTCACACCTACAAAGAACCACACTGAAACACACACTTTGTCATCTTGAGAATGAGAAGGTGCTGGCACCGAGAAAATGCATCATTTCAGTCAACTGAAGACATCCACTAGTGTTAAGCCCTGTTTTAAAGACTTCTTGTCAGAATGTGGAACTGAAGCTGGAGAGGGTTGGAATAGAAATGTGCAAAACTAGTTTTTATTTAATTACATTTTTTTTATTACCCAGATGGTGGTTACCTGAATGGCTAGTTGAGTAAGGAAACTGAATAATTAGGCTGGTTCACCTGACTCTGATCGGATGCATTTGGGAGCGTTTAGGCAAGATGTGTTAGAAAACAGAATGGCATAAATCGCAGGACATGTTTCCTAAAAGATGGACAATTTTAACCTGACACCGTTAAAATACAGTGTTCTTTGTGGGATGTTTCAAAAAATGTGCAAGACAAAGGTGTTTATCAGCATGAGTATGGCTGTAGTGGTTGAGCTTTTAAAGTGGTGAATAAAATACCAGTACCATATCAGTCATTTTATTTATTTATTTATTTAATTTAATTATATTTATTGTATCAGTTGATATTGAAGATGTCGGACCATTTTAAATAATTCATTGTGCAAATTGATTTGGATCACCGTTGCCATTTGCAATGTATAGCTCGCTCATTAAAGTACCAACGTCTTAATTAATTAGGCTACGGTCAGACTGTCAGTCCAAATCCGATTATTTGTGTGTCTGATTGGAATCTGATCTAAAATTATTGATTTAGTTTGAAACGTAAAAATCACATGTCATGTGACTTCTTTTTTTGCTGTTCACATTAGCCAGTTCTGATCGAATTTCAATCGGATATGCACAAAAATCGGATTTGGACTGACAGTCTGAACGTAGCCTTAGACTAAATTGTTTTTGTAATGTCTACCGGACCATTGTGGTCTATCCTGGATCAAATGTATTTGCTTCTTAATATATTTAGGTTGTTAAACACAGCTGTTCTCTAGAGCGATATGGCTTAGTAAGCTGTCTAAAAGAGCTGGTACAGGAAGGTTGTGGTTATGGGTTTCTGGGCAGTTAGGGTGGCAGGGGGTGGATGTGGTATTTATTTTAAAGCAGCAAGCACTTGATGATATCAGCGTAGTGGGGTCTGAGAGTGGCCTTTGACTTGACACTTAAAACCACTGCACTCAGCATGGGGCCAGCAGGCAGACCTGGTGTCAGTCTGTGTGACGGGTCCCTTTTTTTTCTTTTTTTTTTTTTGATTGTTCAAGGCAGAACACCTGTGGTCTCAGCAGTGGCCTTGTAAAGGCTGGAATTTCAGAGCAAGGTAGAGTTACGCCCCCTATGGGGACCTTCACTGTGAAAAGAGGGCGAGAAAGAGGCAGAATGTGTTAAATTTTCACATAAAACACAAAGCTTTTCATGTACTTTTCAAGCTTTTTCTGTCTCTCACTTTTATCTTGACCTCTGGACAGCGTCTGTCTTTCCAGTTCATATTGAAAACCTGGTTTCGCTGACTAAACGTGAAGTCAAAATGCGTTACGGGCCTGCGATGTCACATAGGTTATTTCCAAGGAGAGTGGCGAGAGAACAAAGGCTTGATGGAAAGGTGCAGGGAGAAGGTTTCCAGTCGAAATGGACAGTTTGCTGAGAAAAGGTTTGACATTTCCATCATGCTGATCAGCATCCAAGACATGTTCTCTGTGATGAAAGAGCGATTGTGCCCATGCGTCATTGATTTACAGAGTAGCTTTTGGGGTTTAACCAGGAGACCCAACAAAGTCAGACTGTCATTTTTGATGGGCTTTGATTAAAGCACCGTGGAGGTTGCGTCTGTCCGATGTAGCATAACTGTCAGTTCAGTAATTGAATCTAATGAGAGGCTTCTCTGCCTGATTATTTCTGTAAGTGGAAAGCAAACATCTGAAGTTAATTTTTGGACACCACAGTGGAATACACTTGTAAGCCATGAGAGAACAGGGGAACCGCGTTTGGCACGTATAGCCACAGCGAGAGTGTGTTTTGAAAGGGTTATTGGTTCATCAGTTCAGGGGTTGTTTAAAAATCCTCCCCATCCTTCGCATTAGATTGAAAATACACTCCTCTGAATGCTTCCACATTCAAGGATGAGGCAATCTGCTTAACGTCACTAGCCGCTAATACATAGAAGACGACACAATAGGCTTTTCAAGGACGTGAGGAATGCGCTACACCCATGCTTCTCAAGGCTGTTTATTGGGCCCTGGAAAAAAGCCCCTGCAAAGTGTTTGCAAAATTGAGTCGATAATAAGATGGGCACGAATATATTATTGCAGATGAATCTTCGTGATCTAAACCTTTTTTCCAACCCCGTCCTGTGAAAAAAAAAAAAAAAAAAAAAGCAGCCTATCTAGCCGATCTATCTATCTGAAATTGTTCAAGATAAGTAAAAAAAAAATCAATGATTAATAAATAATATAATAAAAGAAACTAATAATTTTTTAAATGTTATAAATATCATTTGAACCTTTTGAACCTTTTGTGTGCGAGACTAGTAAGACCCAAATTTTCACCAATGCTATATCATAGGGCTGAACGATACATCGAATTTTCATCGTCATCGCGATATGAACTCGCGCGATGAACACATCGCAACAGACAGCCTGACACAATGAATAATGCCTGGTTCAGATTACAAGATTTTTGCGTCTGTTATGATAGTCACGGTGTCAGATTACACGATTTTGACTCCTAAAATCTTGTCGTTTGACCTATCGCGCAAAGAACCTATTAAAGCACTAAGACATGGGAACAGTATAGCTAACATTCACATTTGAATATTTATCGCAAGTCATATCGTCATCGCAATATTAAACAATGTTATCGCACATCGCAGCTTTTCCTCATATCGTGCAGCCCTACTATATTATATTTTGATACTGAACACTGACTTTCTATAGTAACAAGAAGCAGTTTGCAAGCAGATCCATTTCTACAATATAATCCTACATTTTGAAACTCCACCAACTGGAATTCCGTCTGTTTCAAACAGAGCAACAGTTCCCATCTCACACTGTGGCCTTTTTCCCTTCTGTGGTCCCTAAATTTTCATATGCAGTTCTTTTTATTATTTAAAAAAATAATAATTTTGCTCATGCTTTGCCCACGACCGCTTACGGACTGCCCTTAGCGATTTGTATACTGGTTTGTATACGTCGGCGCTTTACGTGTCTTTGAGCGCTTGTGTCGACACCCCCCATGGAAGAGAGGGGTGGGGTGAGCAGTTGCTCATTATCATTTAAAGAGACATGCACCGAAACGGGTCTGTGAACAGAGCTGTTTTTGAGGTGGTAAAAAGGGTGTTGTTTTACACAACCATTGAGGAATTTTAACCAAAGTATGTTACAAACTTTACATGAAGACCCTAAAGAATCATACCAACTTGTGGAAAATGGGCATCCGATGACCCCTTTAACATTTTTACGATTGATCTATCAATACTTGATCTGATCAGATAAAGTCATCCCAGGCTGCTGATAGCTGTGCTAGTTTCATGTCTCTCGTATAACTCTGCCTTCTCTTTCTTCTCACATAAAATAATTTTAGCTCCTCCTCTTGCTAGAGTTCTTATCACCCTGCCAACATTTATTTTGTGATAATGATGGGCTGATTGTACATCATTACATATTTAAATGACTCAGTGTTTTAGGATTATATTTCATGAAATGTGAAAAATTATTAATTGAGGCCTATTTTCATAAGCACATAATTCGTGGGAGCAACATCTTCCACTGTATATTTACTTTGCAGATCGGCTACTGATTCAGGATACCGAATCAGAAGAGAGAGATTAAACATGACTAATCAGGGATTTACGCCAAGACGTAAAGCTCAAGTCCAGAGGAGCTGTTAGAAGACAGATTACTTAATCTTAATGTTCATCAAGACTGTTTAAGAAACAATCACATGTTCACACAGTGGGATGTTTACACACATCTCTGATTAAAAGCCATAAATAAAAGGTACATGGCTAGAATAGCCTGCCCTTTGGTGGGTTCTAATTCAGAAATTAAACCGAGTGCTGTATTATTACGGGAAATATGATTTTAATTGGGTCCATTATGAAGCCATAAATGGCCGAGCATATCTGGCAAAATGTGAGCATATCTGAAGCATTTCAAAGAGTGTTTTCTCTCATTAGACCCTTTTTCTTTGAGACTGTGATTGAGAACTTCCTTTTCCCTGCTCCTTTTCCTTTTTTTTTGGTTCCTGTCCTTCTGCATTACCCGTGTTTTTGGAAAAGCAGAGGTTGACTGGGAGCCTTAGCTCATGTGTTAAAGCGGTAATTTTCAGTGACATCGCTCAGAGCAAGCAGGGATGTGTCATTGTCCGCCCTTCACTGGTTACACAATACGGAATCTGTTGGGCTAAAATGAAGGTGATTCACTCCGTCGGGCTTTTAGGCAAGAGCTAATGGGCCCCGCTGACCAGTCGAGCCAGGAAATGAGGGATATGCCTATGCCACAGGGAAACGTGTCCCCAATGGCCTAAATTCATTTTGATGACGATTACTGATTAGTTTATTTCAGCCATGTTCGAGCCTTGTATTACATACTTAATTTGGTTTACACTTGCTGAATTTCTTTGATGGTTTTCACACTGGTTGAAGTGTCCCAGAAAGCAGAAGTGTGAGACCTTATTACCTTTCCTTTTTTGCTGTCTTTTTCACTGCTAGACTTTGTTAAAGAATAGGCTTCCACTTTAGTCATTGCTTATTCGAGAATTTGCACAGATTAATCACCTGATTTAGAATCAGACTTGTGCTCGTACGTGGCATAACAGTTTCCTATAATCTCTTGTGGTTTTCATTATTGCATATTTCAGCTACTCCATTTTTTAAACCAGCTTATTGGATTCATTTAGATAGTACAGCGCCCCTAAAGGGACATGAAGAGGAAAAAAAAAATATGAGATGGAGGAAAAATGATTTGTCAATGCTTTTGCGTTCCCTCGCAAAAATGTTTGTGTTCCACCGAGAAACTTTGCTTTTGCTTACAAAGGGCTCAAAATGTTTTGTGAGAGAACACAAAAGCATTGACATTATTTTTCCTCCCATCTCATATTTTCCCCCTTAAAAGGGATAGTTCACCCAAAAATGAAAATTAGCCCATGATTTACTCAACCTCAAGTCATCCTTAGTGTATATGACATTCTTCTTTCAGACGAATACAATCAGAGTTATATAAAAAAATGTCCTGGCTCTTCCAAGCTTTATAATGGCAGTGAATGGCCGTTTCTGTTTTGAAGTCCATAAAATCTATGCATCTGTGCATCCATCCATCATTAAAGTGCTCCACACGGCTCCTGAGGGTTAATAAAGGCCTCCTGAAGCAAAGTGATGAGTTTGTGTAAGAAAAATATTCATATTTACCACTTTACAAAGTTAAATTCTACCTTCTGGCCAAACGGCCATACACAGTCTACTTACGCCTAAAGCACAACTTACGCAACTTATGAAGTCAGAAGTAGCGAAGTGCGTCATGGGGTAGAGTAAATATCAGCAGTACGACGCATTAATCGCATAAGTTGCGCTTTAAACTTAAATGGAATCCGTATGTTCTTTTGGCCGGAAGCTAGTTACTTGAATAAAAAATTACTTTTACTTAATAAAGTTTTAAATATGGTTATTTTTCATACACAAATGCATCGCTTCGCTTAAGAAAGCCTTTATTAACCCCCCGGAGCCGTGTGGAAGACTTTAATGATGGATAGATCCACTTGGCCATTCACTGCCATTATTAAGCTTGGAAAAGCCAGGACATTTTTTTAATACAACTCAGATTGTATTCAACTGAAAGAAGAAAGTTATATACACCTACATGTAGGATGACTTGAGTAAATCATGGGCTAATTTACATTTTTGGGTTAACTTTCCCTTTAAAATAGAGCATTAATATTCAACACTCTCTTAAAGAGAGAGTTCACCAAGAAAGGATGATTCTAAATTATTAACTCCCTTATGATGTTCTATTAAAACTGCTGTATGCTATTGTTTTTGGGTTTTTTTTACACTTTTCTTCTGCTTTTTCCATACTGTTCATAGTGAACAAAAATGACAAAAAGTATAAAAGTAGTTCATGCGACTCAAATGCTATATTCAGACTCTTCTCATATGATTTTGTGTGAGGAAATTTACTGATAATCTTCCCCTCCAGCGAACCTGTTAACATGATCAATAAGCTGAAGTCGAGATTCATGGACAAACTAATTTAGTTCTATTTGTGAACCAGATCAGTCTGTTCATTGAAAAGAACTGGCTCAATGTAATGATCAATTCATGACATTGAGCTGATTCAGATCTCTAGTTAAACTCACTGATTCAATGATATAGTTGCAAAGATTCCCAAGTTAACAAATGACTGAAGGGGAATGTTATCTATTGGATGGCTTCAGAAGACCTAGGAATGTAGAGCACATGGCTATTTATATATTTATTTATGAGATTGAGCAAATGTGGACGCTGTGAATTGTAGTTCTATGGAAACCACACTATGAAGATTCTTCATAAATTGCTCCACTGAAAAATAACAGCAAATGGGTTTGTAACTACATGAAGACAGTTTTCATATTTGGGCAAAGTAATCGTTACATAGTTTGATTGTTGCTGTCCCTTTTCCTGTCTTTTTCCAGCTCTTTTCACAGTTCTTTTTCCTCTTAAAAACAGGCTTATAATGTCTATATTACCATGCCTTGGTATCGTCTTTAAGGTTTCTCATCCCTCTCTGAACAATTCCACGTTTTTGTCATTTTAATCAAACAGCTGCAGCAGGCGCCTAACAGGCAGTCCGTCCGTTTCCTGTTCTATCTCCCCCACCCCACCCCACCCCCTTTGACCAAAGCATCAGCATCCCAGCCAGCTTATCATGGGGAACTAATTCAATATCCCTGTGCCTGATTTAAATGTCATTGGCTGAGCTCATCTGGAATGACATGTTTTTCATGGTGGAAGTAAAGGCGCTTTATTGAGCAGGGACCGGAGTGGGGGGATGTGGCTGCCCTTCGCTCTTCATGTTCGCTCCCATCCGAAAGGTCTACGAGCTTTTTAAGATCATTCGGTGCACATTCAGTGCACGCTCGCTCATCCTATCTTTCATTGGCTCTGTGAGTCATCACACATCCTTAGCTGACTTTTAAAAGTAGACTACAGCAAAAGTTACATTCTCAAATGTTTTGTGATTTGTTTTAATATTGCAAATATCATGTTGACTTTTTGCAGTTCGTTCACTTTTTTAAGGATTTTAATTTAAGTACTTAAGGTGATAGTTCACCTAAAAAAATTATTTCTGTAATTTATTCACCTCACCTATTTGTCACACAAACCCTTTCTGCAACGAGACAATTGAGTCAATGAGTTGACTTGAGAACCAGAAAAGTGATTCATGAATAAAGGGTGCATCTCAATCAGCTCCCTAGCTCTCTAGGTTGTGAATCAATATATTTTGGCTTTGGTTTCCCGCTTAAGAATATCTGTTAATAGTGAGTATCGATCGCTCTCTGGATTTCATGGTGCATTGTGGGGACTTTTAAGGGAGCTAACGTTTCAGTGCACTAGGAAGTTTTTGTGATTAAGACATGGCCAACTCTTTGAACAGTGAACTAGGGAGTGGATTGAGACGCACCCTTAAAGTGTTTTTGTGAACTGAATCATCTGATTCATTTGAAAAGATCTCAGAATAGCTATTTTGTTTATGGCTAAAGACATGGAATATAGCACACAAGTCATATAGTATACTATTATACTTTTAGTGCTTTTTGTAATTTTGTACATTTAAATTAAATCTAGGATATTCCTCAAATGTAACTCTTGTGTTCCACAGAAGAAAGTAAGTCATACAGATTCGAAACAAAATTAGAGTGTGTAATGTTCATTTGTGGGTCAACATGTCCCTTTAAGATCAAATGTTGATTGACAGCAAACCCCTTGCGGTTGACATTCTGTGATCTCTTGCCACGTGGGTGATGATATCAGTTAACCCATTGTACCAGAGAAAAGGTTCCTGTGTGAGGAATGGCCCAAAAACCCCTGAGATGCACAGCGTGGCGTCTTACCATGACCCCCGCAGGCATGCCTGTATCATCTGGCCTTTTGCCCATACTGAGTCATCCGCCTCCGATCTCACCCCTGCTCCTTTCTTAACTCCCCCCTGGCGGTTTTTTTACCCCTTTGCATCCCGACTCGCATGTCTGGCAGCCTCTGGGGTTGTGGGTTGGAGAACAGGGAAAAACTGGAAATGTGAGAGGTTGGCTAGGGCTTATCACTGCACATAGAGGGGATATATACGAGGCAGGACGAGTCAAAGAAGTTGCTTCTTTAAAAGATCAATTTAAATATAAAGGGCAAATAAACATCTGCTCTGTCAAGTCTGCCAGTCTGATTTTGAAGTGGGCAATCAGAAGTGCATATTTTTTCAGTAGAGATGGACAACATGGCTAAAACTCTAAAATGGCAATAATAATTGCCCCCCCACCCCCCATGGTTATTTGACATTACAATTATATTGACAAAATAGTTTCATCATTATGAATTACATGTAGTAAAGTTGAATCTCATGTGTTTTTCCCGTAGGGTTCCTGAAGCCCCAGTGTTCAATACCACCACCGCCTCAGAGAGGACGAGCAGAAGCATGTACGTGTTTCAGCGGAATGTGTGCTCTTCATCAGCGCAGACTTTCTACAGGTAACGAATGCTTATTCAGGACTGCAAAATCACTTATGTTCTCTGTAGAGCGTAAGCTTTTAGCAATAATTCAACGTTTGGCAGCTATGTAGCTTCAGCATATAATAATTCTGCCTTTTTGTGTGCGTCAACTGTTCCCATGAAACCTTATGGTTCTTACTTTGAAGAACACTCAAAATGCATGCATAAATCAATGCATTGAAGTCATATTTAGAGCCCTAAACGGATTTCCACTGCGCTCGGCTATAACTCATGCCAAATGTGTCTGGTCTTGTAATATGTCTGCATCTGCAAGAAACAAGACACATCTTGCGCCACATGCGTACACATACAAACACACTCTTTAATCTGAAATAGTGTCTGGCCCCATCCAAATGTTTCGGCCCTGCAGTGTGTTATTTACAGTTTGTTATGCTAGGGCTGATGGGCTGATGGACATGTTAGCAACCAGTCTTCTCTAAGTGATCCTTATGGTGTAGAGTTACGGCACATTCCAGCCGTGTCCCTGTGGTATGTGGAGAATGATATACTGTTGGCTTGCGTGTAAGTATGTTTTGTTGCATGTCTTTTATTGTATTGTCCTAACATAGTGTAACCTCTAGATCAGTTCATAAGCAAGTGACAAATGAACTGATTCATTAAAAAATGGGTCCATAAAAGACTCCCTAATCAATTCAGTTTAGAATCCTGTAGGACTGTGGTTCTCAGTTGGTTTTGTGTCTAGATTTTTCATTGCGCATCAAGTAGCAACCGAACAAAATTGAATGCACATGTCCTCACGATGAAACATTGAAATTAATTAATTTTACAGTTTTGGATGAGGACATGACATATCTGTATTTGTCAACAACAAAAAATACGTAAAATGTTTACTCCTAACGTTGATAAGCCAATTTATTTAGTTATTCTTCATATGCACAATTATATGGTTAATTAGGTTTAATTAGTTGCATTTAGCATCATATTTTTTGCCCTATCATAACAGATTTGCAACCTTGTTTGTGACATCAGATGAGAATCACGGATGTGGGAAACACTCCTGTGTATCTATATAAATGAGTCAGTTCTGTTCCCCCGAATGTGCCAGGTGCATTATGGGAGACCTCATCCATATATGCTATTCAAATGAGATACCATTTTGATTCATCTCTTTGATTTTGCTTTTAAAATGGGATTGGATTTGATAGTTTTTTTTTTATAAAATATTTTTTTACAAAAGCCCCAAAGGGTTCGGCGTTTGCTCAGAAGCACAAGTTGAAGGCTGGTTTATCCCTCACGTAGCCATGTGATTTGATTGAATCCATGTTTTATACTCTCTCAACCCTGAAAGGCATGGCAAGCATGTTTCAATAGCCACTGCAGATGGTCTGCATACATCATTTACAACAAAGGGCTACTTTTATTGATGGTATACAGAGAGATTTCCTTGGTTTAGTTGATTTACTCTGAGCCATTCGTGCTCAAGTCGTACTGTTTGTGAAAAAAGTTAAATATTTCCGCAAGCTGGCGTGGTGGTCTTGAGACACTCCAGAGAGTTTTTGGCAACACAAATAAGTTTGCCTATTAAAATGATTTCCTTCTACATATTGTCTTTTCCAGAGCCCATAATAGAGCTTGTGGATAACGAGTCTTTAAAACCCTGCGTGGTGCTCAGCAGTCTGTTCGCGGTGAAACGGTTACTGTGGAAACCCTGTGGTCTGGTGTGGTGGCTAGCCTAACTGGAGTCGCTCGTTTATAGAAGTAGTAATAGCCGTGTTTCTAATTAGGGAATATGTTTCCGTAAATCTCTTCAGAGCGGGAGGATGTGTTCCAGTCTTAGCTTGTTGCTTGTACCGTGGTGACCAAAATCACACATTCGAGTAAGGAAGATGACATGGGTTTGTTGGCGAACGAAGCAGGCAAAGGAACGTCACCCGGGGAGATCTGAATCCCTGATGTGGCGGCACTTTGGCTTCCAGTGGTTTTACATTGTTTTTTTGTTGTTTTTTTACAAAACATACCCTTACTGGAAAGAGACCGTGAGAAACAGCGTCCTTATTCAGTTCCAACTTCATTTCAAAGGCGCTCGGTTTTTTATTAATATAATTTTTTTTAAAGTGCTCGTATGAAGTGCGCAAGAGGGAGCACTTAAAAAACTGCTGCGGAGGGGCCTCACAATGCCGTCCTTGTACTGCGATCTGGGCTCTTCTTGCTGCAGCGAGTAGAGGAATGGAAAAGATTATCCACAGGAATGTCTGGGGTGCCCTCAAACGCAGCGCTCCGCGTGACCGGCCAATGGGAGAGCTCAACCGAGTGGCGGGCTAATTTTTTCCTGATGAACTCAGCCGCCTGCTTCATAATGGAGTCTGATTGCCAGCGCTGAACTCACATATGGTCCATGTTTGCCGAGCCCCAATGACAGGACCACTTCTGTAGCGGGCAGAAGGAGACGATCGCTGGCTCAGTTTTTTGTTGTTTCATTAGGGTTGGGTAAGGACGAGGGTTTAGTCAGACTCATTTCAGATCACTTTCTCCTTCAGGTGTGGGTGTTTTTTCTTTAATTATCTTAAACTCAAGTTACGCCCTAAAGCCAAACCTTATTACTTCTAGCCACACTTAATTATATTGGTTGGGTCGCGTTGCATCTCTCAGCTTCGTAAATTCTCCCAATTAATTTGGAGGCTATTTATTGTCCCGAGTTCTTGGAAACAACTTTTGCGGCCCTATTACGACAAGTGGCTGTAGAATTAACTGCATAAATTACTCTGCTCGAGGTGGGTGTGTTTTAGCTCCGTGGAACGTTGCCGGCAGCCTACAGAGAGACAAAAAGAAAATGCGGTCAGGCTTTCCGAGACCAAAGCATGTGTTTGTAGACCTTGTGGTCGCACGGGAAGGGGAAGGGGCACTCTGGGGTCAAAAGGTGAGGGAGGTCAAGGAAAGGAGCTTGTTAGCTGCAACATGTTCCATGCTCCTTGTTTTTTAATTGGGTCTGGTTGGCGTCCATGCTCGCCCTCGCCACTTCCTGTTGGCCCGGGGCCGCCAAATAGGGGCCTGGAAACTCCAACTTGTTGATTATAGTGTCAGGCTCTTTATTCGCTCTGAAATCCATCACTACCCGGCGTACAGGCTATTTTAATGGTAATATTTATTTAAACTGGGCTTCAAAGGTAACCCAGTGGAGAAATAACAATTCGGCTGCCATTTTTTTAACATGTCTTTGTCATATGTACTCATGTTGGTTTATATTCTCACAGCGAGCCTGCAGTCTGTCATTATTTGGGTCGTAGCTGCCAAAAGGGTTTGGGCTAATTGGATTTCGAAGTTCATTTTCATCAGCTATTTGATAAAGACCTGGCAGCAGTCCTAAACACTCCAGCCACCCCCGGTTTCTGCACCAATGAGCACATTCCATACGTCGGGAGTGTAATGAGGAGAAGCAAAACGAAAAGTTTGATCTGAGTGATCTCATCTGGGAGAGACGTTTTACTTTATTCCCTCATCAGCGCCGTGTAAACACTGGAAGCAAAGTGGGAGTCATGTGGCTCATTGGGATGGAGTTTTCCCCGTGACGCTGTCAAGCACTTTTTGTGCTAATCTGCCAGCTAATTGAAAGCAGCTTGCTTTCGTGTCTTGTGTTACACTGCCCATGCCTCTTGAAATGAAAATGATGGAGGACACATCTGTGATATTGGCTTTAAATAGATGTTTTTTGGATCAGAGATGTCAGGCGCTATGATGTATTAGCAGAGAGTGCAGTGTGTCGGGAGGCGATCCAAGATGGCAGCCGGTGCGGTCGCAGTTTCATGCAGTTGATTCAATTTTACTTTCCATCCCCTATATTTTAACTCTATTTAAACCCGGACGCATTATATCGTTCGATTATCCATTCGGATTGTTAACTGGATAAAACCAAGGATAGCACGATGAAACGCAAAGGAAAAAATAAGAGCTCTACCTCCAAGTTGCTTACGGAAGAGATGGAATTAGATGTTCCTGTCGCTGTTGGTGGGTCTGCTGCACACATCGAGGTTGACCATCAATATGATCAACAACATCCTGATGTCACCCAGTCTGAAAGACCAAGTCTCAAGATCGTACATGACTACGATCTAGATACGCCTGTGAAACCTCAACAAAAGAAATCTCGAGGTGAAATTTCCCTGACGGAATTGCAAAATAATGTCATTGCGACATTGACTTGCAGGATTAAAGAAAGTGCAAACGACCTCAGCAAGTTGATTACCAGCAACACAGTGAGCATTGAGGGCCTTAAGAAATCAATTGACTTTGTGTTTGAAGAAGTAAACGTCTTAAAAACAGACTTGAAAAGCTGCAAAACTACCGCCAACTTAAACAGCACCAAAATCCACAAACTTGAAAATATCAAGCAAAAAGTCACTTTGTTCAGTTCACTGTGTCTCAGTTGTTCCCGACTCAAACGTTTCTTTCAAAGATGGCATAGATATTGTGCATCGACTGGGAAAGCTGAAGGAGCAGGCCAATAGACCAAGACCAGTGATTATTCGCTTAGTGAGAAGACGCGGGACCTGATCTGGCAGCAGGCCAAGCACTCTGAATATCTGAGGAGTCACAAGCTGAGATTCACAGAAGATTTGACAGAAGAAGTCACTGAGAATGAAGAGGTGGCCATTGGTTGAAGCTGCTAGGAAGGAAGGAAAATTAGCATTCTGGAAAAGAGGTGCAGTCACCCTCGTGACATCAAGTGATTTTCATCTTGCGTCATGTGAACACTTTTCCCTCTGACCTGTTCTGGGCCAAGTTGTAGGCCGACTTGTAAGTTTGTACTAGTGTTTATTACTTGCCTAATGCAAGTTAATTTTGGGTTAATGCTATCTGTAACATTTATAGTTTCATAACCGGGTTCATTCTTATTTTATTTCATTTCGAAGGGGATGGAAGTTTTTCTAATACTGTTCTTGTTTCTTTTGTTCCTCATATATTCATGTTGTTTTTGTTAGTTACACTTAATGTCAGGGGTTTAATGTTCAACGTAAAGCTTTGTTTTTGTTTGCTAAACAGCAGAAATCTGACTTTTGTTTTTTTCAAGAAGTTAATTCAACTCCCAAAGACGTAATTTCTGGAAAGAGGTCATTTCATTATTTTAGTTATTAAACTAGATCTGGTGACTATAATTATTATACATTTTTATGGGTACAATTCTAAAGTTGAAAAATATGCTTAAATCAAAAAATTAGAGAGTCGTATTACACACGGTTTATCTAAATTCCCAAATTCACTTATTCTTATAGGAGTAATAACTATTGCACTAATTGGGAGTTATTTAAATTTGAAGCTTCTAAATTTCTCAGAAAATTTGGCAGTTTATTATCTAAAGCTAAAAAACTTGAAGAGGAGACGATCATTTCTAAAATTACGGCTTTTACTCATAAATCTCCTCCAAATTTGTCGGATAATGAATATCTTGAGTTAACACACTTCAAAGCCAATTAGATGATATTTATAAAAGGAGGGCAGATCTAACCCTTCATTAGGTCTAGACAGAGATGGTTGGAAAAAGGGTAATTTCTTTCAATTAGAAAAATTCCATTCAAAAACAAATACAATTTAGCATTTTAATGGTATGATAACACATAACTCAAAGGCATGGGCGTCAGTTTGGTTTGAAATGTGCTGGGGACAGAGACGCATTCGGAAGTGCATTTTCAGAAGTGCTGGGTACAATGACGCATTCATTTTTTTTCTCTCTTTCGCGCAGGTTATGTTTTGAAAGACGATGTCCTGTAGCTCAGGCACGGCCCCACTTTTCAACAGGCCCACCCAAAACTTTCAATTTTTTTTTTTTTCATTTTGTCAGTAATTATAAAAAAATCACCAATAAGCTCATAATCTGTGCTAAAATAGTGTTTAGTTTTAAAAACCATTTAAAAAAGCTGGTTATATTTTGATGTTTCTGCGCAAGTTCAGCAGACAGTGAGGTTCGGGTTTGTTCCGATCAGAGCTCGTGGGTGGAGAGCGCATTTCTGAATATTCCGCTCCGCTCGTTCATTCCGCAGGGTCGCTCGCTCAACACAGATGTCCTGTTGCCTGGTTCGAAAATATGTGGAATAAGGGCTGCTTCCGACTAAAAGTTTTTTTCCTAGTCGACTAGTAGGCTAGTTGTTCATTTAAGTCATTCGTGGACAAATCGCCTCTTTATATTAATTCAATTACTTATATAGCCTACAGGATAATGAGCTTACGTAATATAGCCGCACTCAAGCGCACGACGGTCTGCTCCTAATATCTGGAATAGTCTACCAATTCATGTAAGAAAAGCTCAGACTGTTGAAACATTCAAGTCCTTGCTTAAGACGCATTACTACGCTTTGGCTTTCAATTCTAGTTGAGCTTTGATATCTTGACCTGTTGGTTATTTTGTTTGTACTTTATATGATATTGTCTGTATAATAAATTTTTTTTTTTTTTTTTTGGATCTTGTGAAGCACTTTGGTCAATTATGATTGTTTTTAAATGTGCTATTTAAATAAAATTGAACTGAACTGAACTGAACTGAACGACCGCACGCATAAAGCTTGCCACAAAGAACCGGTAAAAGTAATGATTATGACTGAGTCTAAATGTGTCTAAATACGCTGTGAATGTGAATGTGCATTACGCGGAGTTTCGGTTCATTTATGAGACGAACTCCAGTTCACTTGCCGGCGCATCCATGTCGTGATTCTGCTATATTTACTACTTATTTATTAAATCCAGGCAATTGGTTCATGAAACATTGATTAAAATTAAGATATAATTAATACAAAACGAAATTCACTTTAAAGAAAGGCAGCTGTTCTGTTTGAGGTCTCTGTCTTTTAGTGCCGCTTTCAAGAGCGCTCACGTCCGTAACAGAGAACTGACTTTTTGTTAGGTCAGACAATGATTACCAAATTTCTCTCTCATATTGCTCCTCACAACCACTGAAAACGGTCAAAAAAATCGAACCAAAAGTCAAATTAATATGGACGGAAGTTAAAAGTGGTGGGTACAAAATGACTCATGACGAAATCTGGTGGGTACGCGTCCCCCCGCCCCCCCCCCGAAATCGACGCCTATGCTCAAAGGACATTGCAGATTACTGTTCGACCTTTTTTAGCACTCTTTACAATTCAGGGTTTAATGAAAATAATTCCTCTGTTTTTACAGATAATCTTACTAATTCGAAAACTATAAATGAAGATCAAAAAGAACATTTTGATAGTTCTTTAAAGGAAGTCCTTCAAGCTATTACAGAGCTCAAGTTTAATAAATCCCCTGGTGTAGATGGTTTAAACTCTGACTTCTATAAAACCTTCTCAGAAGAACTTGCTCCTTTTCTTTCAAATCTTTTCTTACAATGTATTGAGTATGATAAACTCCCACCTACCCTGACACAAGGCCTAATTATCTTAAATCTTTCATTTTAGACAATTGGCGACCAATTTCCCTTCTTAATAATGATTATAAAATTTTTGCCTCTATATTAGCTTCTAGAATTAAGAAAACTTTGGATTTTATTATCGATGACACACAGTCAGGTTTTATACGTAATAGACACATTTCAAATAATATTTGCTTGGTATTAGACCTCGTTGATTACCCACATTTATACCCAGATGAGTTTCATTCTTTTCTTAGACTTCCATAAGGCCTTCGACACTGTTGAACATCATTTCGTATATTCGGCCCTAAAAAATTTTTTTGGGTGATTTCTTTATTAATTCTATTAAAACTTTATATTCTAATGCAAATTACTTGTAAGTTTGTCACTGTTTCTGTATATGTCTTTTTATGTTTGTTTATTTGGTTTACTCATTGTACCCCCCTGACTGAAGTTGTAATTCTTAAAAAAAAAAAAAAGAGAGAGAGAGAAAGTGCAGTGTGTCTGTCAGAAGACAATGTAATGCAGGCCATTGAACAGGCATTTTTTGTGGCAAAATGGAAAAACAATACTGCTAAACACTTGCTTCGACCACCAATACAAACACATAGCCACACTTTTACCTCAAACGACTGCAGGACAACACACACTGTAGTATGGAATGACTTTAGTGTGTGTGTGTGTGTGTGAGCATCATAAACTAGTTGATTCAGTGACCATCTCTGATGGAGAGCCCAGCTGACATTCTTAGTTACATGCCAACCAATAAGAGCCAGAGAGACCGAAAGAGCATGTGTGAAACAAAAGTGTGAGTGGCAATAGTTAGAGACATGGGGCCAAATCTGCAGGAGGAAGTAAAAAAATTAAAAATGGAGTTACAAACAGAGGAAGTGGAGCTCACATTGGCACAGTGTGACAGCAGCCGCTCGTTGTGTCTGGGTCAGGAAAAAATCAGAGCGACTAAGCCTTTGATAAATCTTTGAGCTCTTAATCTCTGTGTGCCACCATCACAGTGAAATCCTATCTCATTGTCACAGCTGACCGAGGGAGTTGGTGGGCGGCAACAGCGTGTCTCGCTCTGCATCTCACTGCCTTCTGGGATATGTAGCCTTTCCATGGCCTTCTCTGTCTGTTGCGTCATTAAGGTTTAATTTATGGTGATCATGGCTCGAAGTCATCATGAAATCAAAATTAACCGTTTACTTTCTTCTTTTTTTAATACATTGACTGATCTTATTGTGATTAAATGATGCACATTGTCGAAGTCAAAACCTTTTTTATAAAATTTCTCAGCTTCTGAAAAAAACTTTTTAAATTTTTTTTTTATTCAAATTTCTGAAATGTATGTATCAAGTCTGACGTTCTTGAAAAACACTATGAATTTGTATTTAAGCCTTGCATTTCTCTCTCTAAGTTTAGATATGTTTACAGTGCAATTGACTGCTGGAAAAATTTACTGAGATGACAGTCTTTCCAACTGCAGTGCAGTAAAATATTACAAATAGACTGTTATTTGTTTGCACCATGCATTGTTTTAGGATCACACTTAGGGTGACATATAAAAACAATTGCGAATTTGATATATTGTTCCTTCAGAACCTTTTTTTTCCCATTCAGTTTGCGCAACAATATATTTTTGCATACTTGGGAGTCTTACAACAGTAAGACATTCAGTGAGGCCCTTCCAAAGGAACTGGCCAATCTGGGTGATTTATTTATTGATCCCGGTTTTCTTCCGGACGAATGTGTGCGGCTGTCCAAACATAAATTACAGTAGTTGTGCCCAGAGCTTCTCACTTATCTGTGACTGAAAAATACAGACTCTTTAGAACGCAGCACACTGGCTGTTTGTGTGCGGTTTGCTTGTTTATGTGTGTGTGTGTGTGTGTGCGTGTGTGTTTATGGAAGAAGAGCTCCAAGTGTTGTTTGGATGGACGCCTCCACTGAAGTCATCTGATTCCAATATGCATAAGATCTGTCCTGCCAGGGACAACAGGATGCTTTGGATCAGACACACATAGGTTCAGTGTGCATGCTGATTTTACAAACATAAAGTACTGACGTACTTTAGCACTGATCTTTCATGCTCCTTTGGGATGGATGGGGAAAAATTCAAAGGTCTTTGGGAATCATATGCAAAAATTGTTTAGATTAGGCAAGTTATGCACGTAATATGTGACCGCTCTCCATCATTTTGAGTTATTTTTAATCAGAAATGCATTTATAATTTGAATCTAAAGATTCTAAACGGGTTTCAGAGATTTTTATTGACAGAATTTTTCATTAAAACATACACTACTGATTCAAAGTTTGGTGTCTATAAGGTTTTTTGTTTTGTTTTTTTTTCATGTTTTTGAAAGAAGGCTCTTATGCTTTACATATTTTTACATTTACATACATTACATTTACGCAGTCTTCACTGTCACATGATCCTTCAGAAATCATTATAATATGTTGATTTGGTGCTCAAGAAACATTTCTTATTATCATTGTTTAAAACAGTTGTGCTGCATTTTCTTCAGGGTTCTTTGATGAATAGAAACTGACCCCAAACTTAACCTCCCCCTCTCTCTCTCTCTCTCTCTCTCTCTCTCTCTCTCTCTCTCACATTTTTTTTATTTTTTAGTATATATGTATTTTTTTTTTTTTGTGTGTGTGTATTTTTTAATGTTAATCTCAGTTTTTCTTACGTCAGATGACGCATTGCTGCAATGTTGCATGCATATCGTGTTTCGCCACACGTTAACTGGACCGTGCCTTAGACTTAGCAGTTGTCAAAGCTCAGGTGTCCTTTGGAAAGCGCACGGTCAGTTAGCTCTATCCACAAAGGCACAAGGAAGCTGGTTTCCCTTAGGGCGGCCGCTAAGAGCTTGAAAGGGCATGGGGGCTCGTAGGGGAGGTCATGGATGGGGTTCTGTCTGTATTTTGACGCTAAAATGATTAGACACACTTGGCATTATACCCAACGCTGGGGCGGAGGGGGGCACAGGCAACTGGAGTGATTGTTTGATCCGAATGCCACCAGAGCTGTTCTCGTGAAGGCCAAGGTCAATGTTCAGACAACTGCCATCGTTGCCATCTTTTGATACAGGTTAAAGAGGGCATGAGGTCACTGAAAGAAAGGAGATTGTGACCTTACAATGTCATACAGGTGGCAACAGGGCCAGCCGAGTGTGCTAATTTGCTGCAAAGCATGCTGGGATACAGTCAGAATGGGACAAATGTGTTACTTGTTGCCCATGTTTGCACTGGAAGTGGTTTGGTACTTTTACAGCTAATGGAAATGTCTTGTTTTGGTGCGCTGCTGTTCAGGGACACACAGCTGTGACTTTGGTTCTAAAAAAATTTTTTTTAAAGACTCTATGAATCAGAGTTTCAGTTATCAGTCACACTGATATATACAGATTCAAAAGTGTACTCTGTATAAAGTGTCATTTTGGTGAAATTGTACCCATGTTTTTTTTTTTTTTATGCCATCCATTCATTCTGTGGATTCGGCAGCACTCGGGCTGTTCCAGAGGAATTCTTGTGGAAAGTTGACCTTTTACCACACACAAACATGCACTCCCCCGGTTTAGTTGAGGCTGCTGTGCATATGGGAGGTAGAGAGCAGAGCGTGTGTGCCCGAGTGAAACAAACGCCACAGGGGCATCATGTCCACAAGTCCATTGCAGCCTGTGACATTGAGCTAATTGACTGGTGTTGCCATGTAATAACGAATATATTAAAGTAAAAATCAAACGCAATGCCATCAGGAATGACAGAGAGGGATTTTACAGTTGGTGTGAGGGGGAAGGATAAACTCTCTAGTCTAGACTATGTTATTGAACCTGTTGTTAGTGGTTGAGTAGTTTATTAAATCTAGTATTTCAACTTTTAATCTTTAAAATCCATGGAGGATTTTAAACAAGACCAATTCATTTACATTCATTTTCATTTAAATCCAGGCTGAAAAGTAGGACTATTTTTCAAGGCTAGTTTTGTGAACCGGTTCAATTAATTCATTGGAAGGATGTAATTCAAAAGAATAATTAGTTCATAAATCCAACATCAATGTAAGTTCTAGTGTTTGTCTGGGTCAAATTTCACTCCAAAATCAAAAGAAATAAATATGAAATAATACTTTGCATAACAATAATGAAACCCATTTTTAACTCCATTAAGATTTTTTTTTTTTTTTTGTGTGAAAATAATGTACCATTTTAAAATAAATAGATGCTAGTAACAAAAATTATAGTAGATTTTCTTTGTGTAACTTTTTTTTCTTTTTGATTTTTAGGATGGCATGTCTTCACGTGGTGCACCTGTTTAGGCCACTGAAAGCCTGCTTACTCTTGAAGAATGACTTTTTCTTCTCTTTAATGGCCTACAGGCAGGGATTGTGAATAAACTGGTGTGCATAACTCATTCTAAGAGATGTGCTTTCCTGTTGTCTCGGCCGGGTGGATTGCTTTTCACTTCCAGCTGAGCTAGTCATCTATCTCTCGTTTAGTCCTCTTTTTCTTTTCCTACTTATCTTATGTAGAAGAGGCCGATCCCAGGAAAGGGTTAACCATGTGTACGTGACTGAAGCAAGGGCTGTTTTAATGCTTATGAAAGCGGACATTCTCAGAACACCGTGTCCCTATCTGCTAATGCTTTTCAAGCGAAGATGTCCGAATGGAGAGGAAACAAATGGGATTGAAAGCAGAGATTTATGTAAAGAGACACCTCCGCAACGCTTTTCCCTTTTTCTGGATTACACTCTTTCATGTATATTTGTGTGTACATGCAGCCTTGATTATGTCTTTAATCTCCATCCGAGAGTGGACAACTGTTACTCCAGCTGTGCAGACAATGTTTCTGCCGTTTTACTGCGCGTTGTCCCGCATCTGATTACAGTGCAGGCACATCCTTCTGGGCCGACGGGGCTCTGTCCTCAACAGGGAGCGGTGCGGCTCGCTCACATCATGTGTATTCAATCCCTCTGCGATGCAGATTATCAGTGTTTCCCCCAGCTCCTGCTTTCTGATAATACTCCGAAATCAGAAATGGCAAATAAAGCCGCTGTTTGTAACCCAAGCTGTTAATGCGGGCACGCCGCTGTTTATTTAACACCTCTCCCGCCATCTGGTCTGTTATATTGCAGTACGCGGCGGACACGTGTGCGGAAGATCAACAGCATTACACAATAGAAACGAGCTGTGCGACCTGTGTTGCCAACTCTGCGTCTTTGTTGCTAGATTTAGTGACTTTTCAGACCCCTTTAGCGACTCTTTTTCCCCAAAAATCACCTAGCAACTTTTTGGGAAAACCTTATCTAGTTTCCGAGATTCGCCGGTACTGCCGCACCAGCACAAGTTCTTGCTTTCCCACCATGCGCTCACCTCTCTCTGTGCCTTGTCTGTTCAGTGAGTGGCTGAGAGGAGCAGCACATTCAGTTAAAATTGATTTTAGTGGAGATTAATAGCTTGGAAGGAGAGCTGGTTAATAAGAGCAGTCTTAATGAGTCACGTTTCAGTCATTATTTCATATTCATTTTGACAACAGAAACAGAAAAATGTATAAATGAAAACAGTTTTATTAATCATTTGGCTGTTTTAAAATACAGTATGTGAACAGAGTAGTAGAGAAGAAAACAAATGCAAAAGGCTGACTACGCAGAATGTGACAATGACATCATGAATATGCTAATTAGCATATGACGCTATCTAGCGATTTTTCAAGCAGGCTTTAGCTGCTTTCCATTGAAAGAGGTTGGCAAAAGGTTGTGCGACTTGCTTTATATAGCACTAATTCACCCTACACTCTTGCTGACCCGGAGCTCAGTTATTCAAAACCCTGAAGCTCAAATGATATGGCAAGGGATGCCAACCGTCTGGATTTAGGCACTTTCCAATTCAGAGCAGGTCGATAACAGGTTCACATATGGATTGGACGCCTGGATAGCGATCAATTACTATGAAAAGCAAAATGCGCACTAGGTTCACGCTACACCCAATCGCAGCTAAGTCTTTGCTCAACCGCAAGCAGGGCTGGCTTTGCTCATCCATCTGCATGGTAGAAGGTCTATCAGGTTGCAAGTACTCATGGTGTGTTTATGCCGAAAGGGTAAACTGAGTAATGGGACTTTTTCTGTGTTTGTGAGAGTCAATTTCTCTCTCATTCCTGTCAGTGTTGCTTATCTGTGGCAGGCAGGTTTCAAACGTCATAACTGGAATAATTTTCAATCTTTAAAAGGTGATAAAATGAGGCAGAATTCACAAAAGAATGACAGCATCCTCAAGGTTGAATTGACTGAGGACATGCAGCCAGTGTCCTTTTGTTTCTTTTGCTTGTAATCCGTCAAAGTCACTCTTAGTTCCTCCCTGTGTTGATTCAAATGAAGAGTACCACTCTAAAATTAAAAGCCTTTTCTCAGGTCTGCCCTTCTCCAGTCATATCCTGTTTGTTTTTCAGCTTATATAAAAAGCTTTTGTAAAATACTTTAATTTTATGCTTTTTGTGTCCCATGCATCGCTTGTCTGAGGTAGAGCGGTGCATCAGAGCAACACAAATCCAGTGCAAGCTGTGACTTATCACCTAACACGCAAGTAACCAGATTACATGCTTTCAGCTAATTGTGGGTCAGAGTTGCAAACAACTTGTCGTCTCCTGATTGAATTGATAAGGCTAAACTCATAAATGATGGATCATGGAATGTTTTCACCCAACATTGCACCCATTTTTATTTTTATTTTATTCCAAAATTGTGCTCTCCTGGAACATCCTTCTTAAACTGGTAACTGTGTTTAGTAACATAGATGCTGGATTCTAGCTGGTCCAATTGGTTATTTACTGGTCCAAGCTGTTTTTAGCTGCTTCACGCTGGTCATTTGCTGTTCTAAGATGGTCATTAACTGGTGCAAACTGGTAGACTAGCAACAAACTACTTGCTGTACTGGTAGTTCTTTGTGGCATGTTTCTGGAACATGGTGGTCGGTTGACCAGCTAATAACCGGTGTGTGGAACAGCAAATGACCAGTTTGGACTAGCTAGAAACAATCCACCATGTTAACCCTCTGGGGTCTGAGGTGTTTTTGGGGTCCTTGAGATGTTCTGACATGCCCTGACATTTGTGCTTTTTTCAGTTGCTTATAAACATAGTAATGGCAAAAAAAAATTACACACTATTTAGCACAAACAGGGCTACCATAATATGTGAGCAACAAGAATGTACATGTCTGCATTTTTGAGAGAATAATGTTTATGCGTGGTTATTGAAAAAACTAAAAACTAAAGTTTCTGAAATAAGACCACAAAACACACACTAAATATGTGCCAATAAGACTTTTGTCTAATGGATGTCATCGCCTAGTGTTTTTTCTTCAAAATGATGTGAAAATCACCCTGCCTAATCCTTCACATAACACAATACATTGATTTGAATTTTGCAAAGCACTTTCTGTTTGGAAAGGCCATATGCGGAGTGGGCGTCACAGATCATGCATATGTAGTGGTTCACACCTGAGGACCGCATACTTAATGAGCCATTCATTCAGGTGAGTCACTGAGCCACAAGAATGCAAGAGCAACAGTTGGAAGCATCTCAATTCTTTTTTATTTTTCCACATATTGTGCTTGCAATTTGGCCTATAATATCCAAGGAAAACATGTAATTGTGCCGTTAATTCTCATACTGTATTTTCAGTTTTGGAATATTTATCCTCTCCCCAAATTTGTCACTAATAAAACACAATAAAAATTATTTAAAGAAAAGGCTTATATTTACCTTTTAATAGTTTGTTTACATCTACCTTGTAAATATTTAAATAAACAACAATTCAAGTGTAATCTTTCTTTGTACAAACTAAAGTATACATTTTATCATACATATTTCAAAGTTAAGGATTTGATTGATTATTTGATTATTTTTGACAAAAAAATTGGCAAATAAAAGCTTATTTGAGGTGGCAGATATTTTACAGTAAAAATGTATAATCTATCCAAAACTAATCAACGAAATGTTGTCTTTCATATGTCTGTAACATAGGTCTTTCATTTTTATTATAAGGAATATAAATGTTAATTTGCAGTTTAATACGTTGCTTATACAAATATATATATGTGCATACACACACACACATATACATGTGTATATATTTATACACAAAAATAAATTTTATTTATATTTTTTATATACATTTTTTTTTCCACAAATTGTGCTTGTAAATTGTATAATATCCAAGGTAAACATGTCTAGTAATTGTGCAGTAAATTCTCATACTGTATTTTCAGTTTTGGAATATTTATCCTCTCCCCAAATTTGTTACTAATAAAACACAATAAAAATTATTTAAAGAAAAATAGTTTTAATAGTTTGTTTACATCTACCTTTTGAGGGACATTTTCCCTTATTATTATTATTCCTCACAGCGCTGCGAGACGGTGTAAACAAGTAATGATCTGAATAAACTTGTGTTTTCTTGAGCTGATATGGGGCTCGAGAAAACACAGCCCCTCACAGGTTTGCGCCGTGGATTCCCGCGAGTCAGACGCGGATACTGTGTTTGTTTTAGGCTCGCGCAGTCTTCACTCGGACGCGCGCTTCAATCCGTTGTGGAGACTCTCTTTTCGTTCCAGTGAAATTACAAAACAAAATACACACACACACATGTCTCTGCCTGATATACAACCACTGATAAACATAATCTGATTTGACAAAAAAAAAAAAAAAAACTATGAGTGCAGATTCGAACTCAAAACCTCTGACACGCTAGGCAAATGTTCTACCACTAGACCACTTGAGTTCACTCTGAGTTCGTCTGAGTTACAATCTTCCTCTGAGGAAAAGCCAAGGTGAGTTATTCCTCGCTGTCCAGGATCATCTGAAGACCGTCTTTACCGGAGAACATAATGTTCTAAATTTGCTCTAAGCAAATCAAATGTGACCAAAATAAAAAAAAATAATCAGTCTGTTATAAACAAAGCAATTGTGAGCGATAAACAAAAGTAACTTGTACAATCCGACCCCCCAAACATGAAAAGAGCTGAAAGAAGTTAAAGAGAAAACAAATAACGCACACTATAACCTTATAAACAATAATATGTTATAAATTATATGCGACTTTTAATACTGTAGGGCAGTAGCCTACTATTCCCGGAAGCAACCTCCGAGTGGCCCAGCCCATGGTCCCGTGTCGTCAAAAACGTTACGTAAATTCGAAATAGTAACCTTATGTTGTGATTGCTAGCCTATTTACTTTTTATGTATTAAATCCAGGAAATTTGTTAATGAAAATAATATTAAAATTAAGATACAATTAAAACAAAACGAAATTCGTTTTAAAGAATGGATTTGTGCTTTCTGTTTTGAAGTCTCTGTGAAAGTTTGAAAGTCTTTTAGTGCTGCTTCAGAGCGCTCGCGTCCATAATGGAGAACTGTCACGTAATATTGTTTTTTCCTCATAAATGCGAACATGTGTCAACTAATGCAAGTAAATTTAAAAAGACTTAGGCCTACCCGAAATATTATCCACGGCTGGATCAAGTCGCTCAACGTTCGTCGCTCAAAATACAAACGTTCGTCGTCAGAGTCCTGCTCTTCTTCTGAGCAAAATTTGAACTCGTGTCATCTTCCAACAGCACAGGAAAGTGAATAAATGAAACTTGCTGGTTTTAAGGCATTTCAGGGGGCGTTTACCTTATTTTGCATAGATCACCTCAGCTCATTATCTTATGAATAGCGCGCTCTGCGAGTGGGTGTGAACTCATTACCGATAATTAGGTGAGACGGGAGAAACTGTACTTCTCTTTAGTTTCTTACAGATTACATTGCAGGAGAATATTTGTTTTGAATGTGAATTGTTTTATTTAAAAGTAGAAATTTAAAGCTTTCTTTAGACGCATGTTTCATGGTTGTGTGATAAGTATTAGCTGAGTTTCAGTTCATTTTCCAGACTTGTTTCAAAAAGATTTTTGCGGAGACAGAGTGAGCTGAAAGCGCACCCTGTTTATTTTATTTATTTAAAAATAAAAACAAGGTTTTGATGTTAATGTGAGTGTACACAAAAAAAGAAGACCCTCTATAGTTTATAATCATGTATTTATTTTATTAATATGACCGTAAATGACGGACTTTTTTAAGTTTATGTTGCTTCTATGTGAAAAAAATCCAGCAAAACGCGGGGGCGCGTTTGCCGACCTCAGAGGGTTAAACTGGATATTCTAGCAGGATGGTGGGTAAAGGTACTTTCTTTGGGGTGTTGGTTAAAGTTAGCATGTAAATGTCGGCAGTTTTAGTAGCTAGAATGACAAACACTTCAGAGCAAAAGAGGATTTTGAATGTTTAACTTCTCTGTTGTGTGTTGTTTTGAATTAAATCTTGCTAAACAACTTCAACAACAGCTGCGATGTGCAATTTTAATGCAATCTGAAAACTGTTATGTGTGCAGAGAATTGGAAGCGGTCATAGAGGTTTCTCATCCTCTCCTCAGACACAAGCAGATTTGTAAAAAGGACCTTTTAAGCATGTGTTCTGCCTCAGTGTGCAGCAATTGTTAGTTTGCGTTAGGACTGTTGAGCCAGTGGGCTCTTTCCATCAGTTCGCTATGGACACTCAGTCTCTCTGTTAAACTTCACAATGCCTTTTGAGCAAGTGTGTGTGCTAGTGCATGTGTAAAAGACAGAAAAAAAAACGAGACTGCTGTCAAGATCTGTGTATTCTCATAGTGTTCTCATAAAACCTGCATTTGTAAGTGTGTGTGCATATCCCACTGCGCTTCTCTCCAGGAAGAGAGCCTAGAGACTTCCTGTTTGTGCTAAGAGTGAAAGGAAGAGCCTGAGAAGTTAAAGCAGACACAAACATGATAAAAACACACCCACACATACACACAACTGCTGTATTAACACAAAAAGCGGTTCAGTTTACTGTTGTTCAGCTTAGGTGGAACAATCTACATACTATGATTATATTATTTGAATATTATTTACTTATAAAAACAGCAAGCAGAGTTCTTTCTATTTCGTCATATTTTCTTTAAAGGTCCCATTGCATGAAAAATTCACTTTATGAGGTTTTTTACCCTTAATATGAGTTTCCCTAGCCTGCCTATGGTCCCCCAGTGGCTAGACGTTTTGATGGGTGTAAACCAAGCCCTGGGTATTTTTGAGAAAATGATAGCTCAGACGGGCGGATCTAGAATCTTCCCCTTATGTCGTCATAAGGGGAAAGGTTACCTCCCCTTTCTCTTCTTTGCCCCCAAAGAGAATTTGGCCCGCCCATGAGAAAATGAGCTGCGCGAGCGCAATATTGGTTTTTCCTCGAGGGACATCATGGCTTGTAAACGAGCGAAGCATGGCAGTTACTCAGTGTTTGGATGTTCAAATGAACACAAAAGTATTTTTTAGTTCCTTCATCCGAGCCTCTAAAGAACCAGTGGGTTATGTGGATGTCTGATGTGTAATTGTTCAAGTTTAGACAGATAATCTTTCTCTCAAAGTCGTTCAATACTGTTTATGCATCAGTAAATCAAGCCAGTGACTAAACGATCAACTTCACGTCGTTTCTCTTAGTAGGATGAAAATAATCTTACTTAAACTGTGATTAATATATATATACAGAAAGCGATCAAAGAACAATCCCTTTCCAATCGCCCAAGCTGTCAATCACACAGCGCGAGTTTATCTGGACACTTGCCAAAACTCGTTATGAAATCAATGACGCTGTTACGCTGCACAACTTACTGTACTTACCTCATGTTTGCATTGGTGAAAGCATTAGTGAGAGTACAGAAACAGCGTTGCAATGATAAGATCTTCATTCACGCGATTAACAGGCTGTCATCTGCTCAATGCTCATCACTGCAACCTTTTATGTGATGGGAATAGATCTAAATACTTAAAAAACTTCTCACGATTCGTTAATCCCGATAGCTGTAATAGTAAAAACGTATAATAGCTGTAATAGTAAAAGTTTTCGAGAGAGTTCCACATGTAACGTTAATGTGAGATATTTCATATGCAAGCATGTCAGCCAATCACAGCAGTGGGCGTTTACACTGAAGTCTCACAGCAGACACGCCCCTTCAAACAGAGCGTTCAAATCAGAGGCTAAAATCAGGCTAGGAAATAAGGGCACCCCAGGAAACATTCTAAAATAATACAATAATCCATCCAATGGGACCTTTACCAGTCCATTTTAGGTCAAATTGTTTTGTTGTTAAAATGCACCTTTTTTTTCATTTACTCAACAATAACAAAAATGAGATGTTTTTGTTAGTAATTTAAACCGTTTATTTTAAGTAAAATGTAGTGTCTTTGTGACGCATCTTTCATCTTCCAGAGTTTTTTTTTTCCTTTTCGTCAACAATAATGAAAATGAAACAAAAACAAATAATTAATTTAGTAATTTAAACAAATATTTTCATCAGTATTTTTGTTGATGGATTAACACATTGTGTGTCCTTCTACATACGTAAACACTCTAATATGACCCAAACCAAAAACCTAAAATAGTTGCGAAAAAAGTAATCATCCCCATGATGAATCATATTTGGCTCAACAATAATGTAAACGAGCTAAAAAAGAAGCTTTGTGATGACAATGAAATGGTTTCGCCAATAATTTAAACAAACATCATTAGTACTGTTGACTAGATTAACACTTTTTTTGTCCTCTATGTGAACACACTCATGTTACTCAAACACAAACAAACCTATATTTAAAGTTCTCATCTGTGTAAACAAATGCATAAAACTGCATTCATTTCCCCAGATAATCGCTTCAATCATCTGGCCTGTTTACAATCAAACTCATATTCTTTCTTAGCCGTTTTCACATCTGTTTCCAAATACATGTGAATACAGAAAGCCATTAAATGTTCACTTTTCTTCTGTGGCACAAAGGAGCTCTGCGGGCTGTCATTTATCAGGACTCCGGGCTCTTTGTTGTAATTGACATGTAATCCGTCGGGTCTTTTCTGCAGAACAGATGTCACAATTGTTGGTGCAGTTGCTCATTGCTTGAGCTCATTGCTTGGAGGAAAAAGCGGAAAAGATTTAAAGCCTCTTCGTCGTACACTTCCAATCACAGGCGTATGGCAACAGACAGAGGCTTTCTCAACCCACAGATAACGCACCTCAGCGCAGGCACGGAGTCGCTCTGGACCACTGAGTCAATAGTGATGCTCCAGGCTTTTTGATCTCCTCCTTTGTTGATAGAATGAGTGCAGATCGGTTCGAAAGACATTAACCTTTGCCTTGCGGGTAATTCCCATTTATCTTGCTTCATTGTGCAGTTGATTGGCTGAGCACATAGTAGTAATGTGGATGCAGGAGAGGATACACTGACTGGTGGACTCCAAGCAAGCGGCGAAACACTGACTGTTTCCTTCTGTTGTCAAACCCTCATCATTTCATTGCTCTTGGCTGATGCGTTTCTATTTAAATGGGGGCAGTTGTGAGACCTAAACTGTTTTTAAGTGCACTTCTATGTGGTTGCTAGGTGTTTGGTCAAGGGCCCAAATATATATTATATTCTGGTCCTTAGATATCACTTTTATTCTTCTTTCAATGCAAGTTTATGAGATCATCCACCGAAAATTGTTAGTCTGATCGTTTTTATAGGTGACGCTCTTCATAAATCAGCCTACAAATTGCTTACTTACAGTTGTTGCTGCACATTAAACTGGGAGAAAGTGTTTTAGCATCAAAATATGAGACTTCATCTTTAAAAGCAGCGTTTTCGATTATTTAATGGCTTCTTTTAGTGACAGGTGCTTAGGTTCCCTCACAATACTGAGAGATGTTTGTTTTATGTTCTTCCAGTCGCTTTTTCCCTGCACCTGCTTTAAATACTGTCAATTAAAAATGATTTGTGAGACTCAAGTCGCCATGACAGCACTCTGGATCAACAAATTATTTTCACTTAGACAAGTAATCCGTCAAGTTAAATAGGACGCATTACCGATTTAAGATTCCGCTGTCAGTGCACATATCCGTGTATTTGTGCACATGTACTTCAGCTTGTTTGTCAAAGCCGTCACTCGAATTCATGGCGCCAGGGACATATTTTAAATGTGCAATATCTTTTACCTAATATTTATTGACCAAAACAAGAATAATAAACAAAATATATTAATAAAAATATATATTATAATCGAATACAGTTAATATATATATAATTACAAAAAAATAAAATAATATATATATATATATATAGAGAGAGAGAGAGAGAGAGATTGTAATTATAAATAGATTCAAATTAATATTCATATATTTTAATACATATTTTATACAAATCATTTAAGAGAGCGTTTAAGACATTAAATACTGATTTAATTCAGCTGAGAGCATTTGTTTTCTGAGCCAGGGACAAGTATTTTAAATGTGCAGTGTCTTTTCCCTATTACCGTAAATTAAGTAAGTCACAGTATGTAATATAATTAATAATAATACATAGACAATATTGCTCTATGTATTATTATAATGAAACCATTGCTTTATTGATATTATATATTTTTGTTTGTTATTGACAGATAAACTTGCATTAAAATTCGACAATTCTAATAATTTTTTTTATTTTTATAGATATCATTATTATAATGTAAGAGAGCATTTAAGACATTAAAGCCTGATTTAACTTCACTTGCAGAGCTGCACACAGAGAACTGACTCTGTTGCTAATGATTACATTTCCCACTCTGCGGTCTCACTGTTTGGACCCGTCAACACGGAGGTCTCCTGCTGCACGCCTGACTGAATGACTCAACGTTTCCTGAGACATCTGATGAGGGTCGCTGAGGGGCCGTGACCCTTAAACCCCCGTCACTCTGTTAGCCCCTGACAGCATGAAGCCGTACACTCCTGGCTGTTTGTGTCTCGTTGAGAAGCTATGACCTGGGTCTCTCAACTCAACGCCTTGCTTTTCCTTTTCCTTTTCCTTTCTAAGGTGGAAGGAACAGGAAAACAAGGTAGAAAGGAGAGGATGGGGGCTTGGGAGGAGACTCTGATAGTCTACAGAGGATTGTGGGAACTGCGATAAAGGCTGGGGCTTAATCCCACGTAAAGCTGGTGTGTGTGAGACTGCAGCACTCACACGGACATTTCGTAATCATTAGGAATGAGTTGCGTGTGTGAGTGAGTCTGCTTTCTTATAGGTTATTTCTGAATTGTTCCGTTTTTTTTTTTTTTTTTTTACGTTTCTAAATCATTTCCATTTAGTCTTATTTAGCATTCGTTTGCTTTTGTGTGTGGTCTGAGGTATTCTGAGGGTTGTTGTCACTAAATACTCCCGATGAAGGCGTGTGTGTGTGAGTGAGAGAGAGAGAGAGAGAGAGAGCGTTTTTTCTGCCATGCCTTTACTGGAATTTGGAGCAGGAGCTGATCTTGTTTTGCTGCTTTATGAGTCTGAGTGGATGTCTGTAATTGAGGTTATGGGTGATTAAACTCTCAATGCCCCACACAAACCTCTAACCAGCCATCAGTCAGTGTCACCCGCCGTCCTCTGCACTCAGCCTGGGACTGACTGACTCACTCGTATATATGTATATACTTGTATATATGACTGACTCACTCATGTATATATATACTCACTATATATATATATATATATATATATTTTTTTTTTTTTTTTTATAAAAACATATTTTTGATAATCTGGTGATTTTGAAATATATGATATATCTTTTATTATTTATTTATTGTAAACTTGACATTATGTATCACTTGAGTGACAAAACAATAATACTGCAGATGTACTGCAAGAGTGTGCATTCGTGTGCATACACTATGTAAGTTTGGACGAAATAGGTTTTGTTTTTTGGCATGTTCGTGCACGTGATTGTGTTTTTGGTATTGCGATGGCCTGAGGCGTGATGATGTTTTCTGGCCTAATTGGCTTGTTAATGTAGACGCTGTGGGTGGGAAGGGATATGCCCGAAGCTAATGTGTCTTATCAGGACAGGCGGTGAGTGACCGCGGGGGGAGACCTGTCCTCCTCGGCTCCAGAAACTCAGCTGCGTCTGCAAGGCCTGGGATTTATACACACACGTGTCTATGCGTACATGCCTGTTTGTGTAGGGGGCTGATGGGGGGTGGAGGGGTGTCCCTGTTCTTCGATAACAGTTTGTTTATTATGTGTGGGTTAGAGTATAGCTGTCTTCATTAGCCTGATGTGAGCAAGAGGGAGTGGGGTGAGTTCATTGAGTCTGGCAATAGTCATGTCAGGTCAGCTGTACCATATAATCACTGTGCTTATTGTGTGTGTGCTTAAACTAAACTTCATTAAAAAATGAATATATATAATGTGTGTATATATAAAGCATTATTTTAATTAGCACAAAGACAGCATGCTTACAATTTTTTTTTAAAGGTAATATAGGTTAATAAAATAAATGTAATAAATAATATACATTAATTATTGTGTATTGTGTATTGCTAATTATTAATACACACATTGTGAACTAACCTTGCCATGGCATATAATGGTCTAATTATCTTATTATTATTTATTTTTTTACGTTTTAAGAGATTAATTGACTACAACAAACAGTTAAAGGGTCTACACTTTTTTTCTTTTTTTTAATATATTTATATGAATGAATATTTGTAATACTTTTTTAGTCACTTGTTTTTGTGAATCAAATCAGCCTTTAAGGTGTTTATCTGTAGCCATGAGAACACTTCAAGTGAAAGATTTAGCACAGTGCCAATGGATTTCTCATCTTTTCTTTTAATGGTATTTTTGGCTCTCGAAAATGGGAGTCGATGTTCTGCCTTTCACATCACAGAAGCGTGTAATTTTCTATATTACAATGTCAAGTCATTCCTTTCAGCTACAAGAGAAGGCATGTAATGTGAGGTTCATCCTTTTCTTCTGAGTCATGTGTCGGAATCGTTCTTTTAATCTGCCGTCTTACTGTAAGCTTGAGCGGTAAAAGCTCTCACAACTGGTGGAAAAACCCAGCAAAAGCTTCCCTTTAATGTCCTTTTCAGCTTCTTTTTGTGTTTTTTGGCCTCTGTCCAGAAAAAATGGAAAGTCGGGAGGAACGAAGTCAGCAAACCCCTTGTTTTCCGAGTGCAGGCTGCGGCCCCTCGGTTTTGCTGAGGTTGAGGTGTTTGAGAAGCTTCAGGTGGTCCGTTGTTGAGCGTTTGCGAAGGTGTGTGTTTTCATGCCACCCCATTCCCACACAGTCGCCTGGCATGGACGTCTCCCGTCCAGCAGTTCTTCCAGAGCTGACTGTAGCCAATCAAGACTCAGAATTTATGAGCATATTCCAGCGAACCAATAAAAAAACACCTGCCTGCTCAAACATTTCCCCAGGTGCCAATCACAACACCTCGAATGGTGGGTTTACATGAGTTAGCCAGTTATAAATTGGGCTCGGTGGGCCCCTGTGGAAGCATGAAATATGAATTCAATCACGAAAAGGGTTGAGAAAAGCCGCCTCGTTCACAAACGGTGCTGCGTAACATCATGAAACGCTAATGTTTGGAAAAACAACAGTCAATAACACTGAGGAGTCATTGTTCTGTGGAGAGAAATGAAAATGTGACTCATGGAATTCAAAAACATTTTACAGTGTAAAAAAAACCCCCAAAAACCAGCACAGCCTGCTTTAAAGTGTGTGCCTGAGAGAAAAAGTGACAATCTTCTAGTTGAAATTAAAACAGTCATTTTAGCTCAGCCGTGGGCCAACGAACATGCTAACAGTAGGCTGAAATGTGCTTAAATATGCAGCTACTGTAGCACTCTTTGTCTCTCGTATCGCCTGTCCTTTAGGAAAAAGAGGAGGACGAGGACATCTGATGTCCCTCACAGGCAGATGATGAGTGTAATTCAGTTGGACAGGTTGAGCTTTTAGGCACATGTGCTTCTTTTGACACAATGCGGACTGGGCTATCTGTTTTCCTGTCTCCACTTTATCAAAAGTGAATTTAGTTTCATACTTCTCCGTGCGACAAAAGCTCCCGTTTATTGCTCTCACAGTCTCTGCTCTCACAGGCCTTTCTGACTTTTTACAGAAGGTCTGGTTGAACCAACAGAGCCCTCTTTAAAGTCGCCCTGAGGTTGATTAGCCGTGAGAGGGGTGAAACGTTTGAAGTGGTGCTATTTTGCGGCGGTCCGCCTGGAGTTATGATAAAGGCGGTTTGTTTGCGTCCGTGGCATGGCTGTGATAGGTGTCAAGAGACAAAGCTAATTGGACATGAAGTGTTTTACAATGAAAAACGCATAGGAGCCAGAGTCAGTATTCACCTCACATCGCTCAGAATAAAAGGCTCTCTCTGAACCCAGTTTATCCCGGGCCCCAAGGGACTCCCTCTGATGAGAACAGGAGAGAGAGAGAGCGAATCCCTGTTAGCGAAGTCAAAACTCTCAGTGGTTTCTGCGTTGTTTGTTTTATTTATTTTTGGGAAGAAACGGGCTCACAGACTCTAAATGATGATGCTAAATTCTGTGATTGCAGGGCTTGAATTACGTTTCGTCAAATGTGACATATATTTTTAGTAAATACGTAAATATTATAGAATAAAGAGTATTGGTACTGCAGAATATCGATACTGCAGGTATCGTCACAGTAAATAAAAAAAATATATAAAAAAAATTTAATTCAGGAAAAACCCTAATATATAAATATACATTTCTATTTAAGAAATTATAGCAGCCACATTTTACTTTATTAAGAATATAAGTACAACTGTTTAGAAATAAATATATAATGCAATATAATTAAAATAAATATTAGAAATAAATGTATTGCATAAGAAGCTTTGAGTGTGTGTGTGTGTGTGCAGGAGCTGATCGTGTTTTGCTGCTTTATGAGTCTGAGTGGATGTCTGTAATATCAGCTACATTTATTTATTTTTGGCATATATGTACATGTTTGTTTGGTTGGGAGTGGATGTGTTTTTTGGAGCGGGGATCTCATTATTTATAAAGAACATACTTTCCTCACTTATTTCGGCCGCTTGTTGCATGTTTTGTTTGTTTGTTTGTTTTTTTGTTTGTTTGTTGCCGGCAGAAGGGAGGATGGTGGGAGAGGATTGAAACCGCACTTTCCCCATGAGACGTATAGCGCGTTTCCATACACGCACACGCTCACACGCACACACGCTGCTCCCTCCAGAGCGGCGCATGCATTCCCCCCGGCCTGCAAGGCCTCTTCCTGCCTCACGTAGATGTAGAGTTTCCCAGAGCAGACCCCCTCCCTGCACTCACCCCAGGGGTCTGCACAACTCTTCTCCACTTTTCCGTGGGGGGGGAGGAGGTAGACGACTGGAGCGACCCACCCCTGAGGCCTCCGCGGTTCTTTTAGCAGCTCGCCAAAACCCAATCACTCCCCATTTGTGTTTCATTAACGGGACCCGAGCAGAACAGAGGGCGAAAGAAAAAAAATTCATAAAATGAAAAGAGAAAGAGATTTCAAAGACTTGTTATGTGGTCAATAAATTCAGGCCTTTCCAGAGTGCGGAATTGGCGCCTTTGTTTTTCTCCAACACAAAAACCAAAAAAGATTCACATAAATCTGGCTGTGTGATAGAAAGAAATTGCACCTTTTTTTTATGGAGCATGATATTATCTTCCCAAAGCAGGCCTATATGTGGACGGACAGAGAAACATCTGCTGTGGGACATTGCCAAGGACATGCATACAAACACACACTCGCACCAGAATGTTTTTACTCGCACATTCATGCCACTCTGTCATTGAAATGGGCCTCGGTGCCAAGCGTCACACTCTTGCACCTAACTCCCACGGCGGGCGGCACTCGGGAAGATTTACATGAATTAGCCAGACCTGTTCTCTCGATACACTGCAGAACAGAAAGAATACAGTGTCTGTCTTGAAATAGCCTCTCAGCCACAGCCGTACACACACATACACAGAGAGAGAGGAAGTGACAAATTCCACAGCGCACTGCCATCAGCCCAGCAGCCTCACTTCATGTAATAACCATCAAATTGAATCACAGCCATCTGATTGGCCCACACCCCTTCAAATCCAGACTTTAGAAGCACTAAGTTGCATATTACGCTTTATTGTTGCTTCCTCCATCATCTGGTTTTGTTTCCCTTTTTTAATTGGCGCAAGTTTATGTATCCACACGTGCGCTGAAAGAAGCTGGTGTTGTTGCAGCGAGGGCTTCTGGGATGTTTAAAATCCAAGCGCCAGACCACCAGACTCCCCTCAAGTCCCATAAAGACAACCCACTGCTCCCAGCTAAGGAAACGCTGAAAAACCTGGCCGTCGGCCATCTCAGTTAGTTTTTATGAAGTTCTTGTACCTTTAGTACAGTAATGTAGTACTTTAGAAGACATTTAATGTCAGTGATTATGTCCACAGAAACTAGAGAAGTGCATGATGGGTATTGTTTGAGATAGGATTTTTTATTATAATAGCATTTTTGCTAAACTTATTACCCTGAAAAGCTGCAATTCTAGGTGTTTTGTTGATACCAAGGACCCCCAAATGTCATGACCCATATAGAAGATAGACCCCCTTCTTAAGTATATATTTGAGGAGTATTAAATGTACATTTTATTTACTTTATATTTTAATACTGTGTGAGAAAAATAGTGTGATTTTATAAAATCCACATCTTTATGTAGTTATTGCCTTTTATGTTGTTGTACTAAAACCAAAATAAATTAAAATATTATCAAAAAATTTGCTTAGTACAAAGTATATATTTTCCAGATAACATTTCAATTGTTTTACACTGAAATGTTTACCTTATTTAAATTATATATATTTAATTAATACATATTCTCTCACCTTAACCCTTTGGGGACTAAGCCCTTTTTGGTCAGTTTTCTCTATTTTTACATTTGGGCTTATAAACCAAGTAATGGAGATGGAACACCATGTGTTTGGTATCTATGGATTCAGAAGACCCTAAGCTAACAAAAGAATGCATGTAATGTGTTTATAAAGGAAGTATGAGTAAAAAAATTAAAATAAACTAGATAATTTCAAAAACGAAAATTTTATTTTAGTAATTTATTACTGAAAATCACACCTTACACAACAATAGTGAACAGTTTTTGAACAAAATATATATTTTTCAAACCCTTTACTTGACAGACATTTGTAATTGTTCAATCAAAAGTGTAAAGAACAATTAAATAATGACCTTTATATACAAACAGTCCCAGGCGTTTTTTCTCAGGCATGCCAGTGATTCGAATTTCTCCTCGTCACTTTCCAGTAACTGTTAATTGTTCCAGAGCTTGTTCTGAGGTAAATATTTTACTGCTTGCCATCATAAAAGTGCTAAAACAATAAAATAATAATGCTATAATTGCTAATATGCTATATATATAAACATTATAATTGTTCTGTCTCTCTCATATAAATCTGTGTGTGTAATTCTACGCTCCGTTCGCTCTCTGTCTCCTTCTCCACTCGACGCTGTTTGCGTCATATCATTTACTATAGTACCACCCCTTGCAAGGCTACAGAGTCCTCTGATTAGCTAGAATACGTCATGGTAACCTTCCTCTGATTGGGCAAGAAAAATATTCCTCCCAGCGGCAATTTTTCCATTGGTCTTTGTGCGTGGAATATTCCTAACAACATCGATTTCATTGGCCTTCTACACAGTGGTATTGCACAACAAGGAAGTGTGTACACCATATACCACTGTTTTCAGCGGAGTCTGAGGAAGACGGCAAAAAAGACCGCATCTCTCTATCATTAATAGTTTTTAAGATAATTACACATTTGTAAAAGTATGCCATTTTGGGCGGTACCGCCCAATCCGTCCCCAGAGGGTTAATACAAAGTAAATACTTTCCAGTAGGGATGCACGATATATCGGCCACCATATCGGTATCGGTCGATATATACAAATTTTTTATGTTATCGTTATCGGCCTGATAAGAAAATTTGTCCAATATATTAAAGCCGATAAATAATGTATTATTTCCTTCAGCTGAGACTCTTCAGATTCACACTGTTCACCATGATGGCTTTAAATTGCTTGATATATACTTCAAATAAGGAAAATACAGTTATGTGCGGTGATATCGGCTTCATAAAATTATAATGAGAACATTATAATTGTGTTTTGGGACATGGCTTTTAATAGTGAAACTTTTGTTTTTGTAATCAGGCTCTCAAAAAGTAATTACAAATTTGGATTTAGATATCGGTTATCGACTTTCAAATGTAACGAATTATCTGTATCGGCCAAAATTTTCATATCGCTGCATCCCCACTTTCCAGATAACGTTTTAATAATTTACTTCGGCACTTACACTGACAGTAGAGAATATAATGTATTTATATAATTTAGGAAACACGCCACTTTTTTATTTATATAGCGTTTTATACGATACATTTTACTTATATAGCACTTTATACAGTACAGATTGCTTGAAAGCAGCTTCACATTAATAAACTGCAAAATATCTGTGTTAGTTGTAAAATTCAATTATGAAATTAATTCCATTTCATCTGTAAAGCAGCTCTAAAGAAGATAATAGTGTCATTATTTAGCTCGATTTATTTCAGTGTTGTTTTAATTAAATTCAATAACTGTCAATTATGAAAAGTTCAATTCATCTATAAGCAGAATCATCTTCATAATATCACGATTAGTATTTTCTCACACAGTATAAACGAGTTGTAAGTCAAATTTGATATAATATAATTGCCTTTATATAATTAGAAGAGGGAAAGTAACCATTCAATTTGGGATTCCTTAGTTGTAAGTCTAAAAACCCCTGTACTGATTTGTGTAACCCCTAGAGAAAAGTTTGCAATCACATGTACAATATATCTCTGATCGTCCACTGCTCGCTTGCTTTGATTCAATCTCCTGAATTTGCGCAATCCTGTGAGCAAGCGAAAGAACTGTTAAACCAACACTTCCTGTTTGTGGTGACAAAGAGTCTGATCTACACAAGAGAGATCTGACCAGAAAAAGCCAGAGCAGCATAAATCTTATAATGCCCTCCATTTTAATAAACCCTTCCTTCACCTCAGCAGGTCATTCTGTTAGCATTAAAGCCAGCGCCACGGGACTTGTTCTCATTCGGGCATTATCGCTAATTCATTTGTGGATTTCAAATGAATGCTTTTCGGTACGGTTTCATGCTGGGGCCCCGGCTGCTTCTCTTTTTTTGTGCGGCATGAGTATTGTGTATATTTTGCCTCTCCTTCTGTTGTCACAGAGGAGAGGGATCGCTGAGCTCCGCTGAGGAGTGATGGGAGTCTCGCTCCGGCTCTCCGGGGAGGGATGCCATGGGCGGCAGTGTGTAATTACCCTCCCTGTCATGTCCCGCTCCTGCTCTAATCATGTCTTCGACTGTCAGTGAGCTCTCCTGAGGAGATTCCAGCCACCACCAGAACCACCTCTCTGGATCTTAAATAAGCCTGCACCCTCCTGCTAAACTCATTTGATGACTTTCTGCATTATGCTAAGACTTGAAATGTGTCATAGCTGCGGCACAAAGCTACAAAGGAAAGCAGATATGTGGGGGATGAACAGGGTTGTAATGATGGAGCTTTTCTGAGAAAGTCTTAGACAGTTTGAGGCAGATCAAGGTTGTGTGTGTGTGTGTAGTTGTTAGTGGTTCTAATGGTGGAACTTTGTATTTGGAACTCTGTGTAATTTTTGGACTTATTTTCTTTGGTCAATAGCAAGATGAATTTTTATATATACACTACAGTTTAAGAGTTTGGTGTGTAATATTTTTTGAATATTTTATGCTTACCAGGGCTGCATTTATATGATCAAAAGTACAGTAAAAGCAGTAATATTGTGAAATATCATTGCCATTTAAAATAACTGTTTTCTCTTTTAATATATTTTATAATGTAATTTCTTCCTGTGATCAAAGCTGAATTTTCAACAGCCATTACTCCAGTCTTCAGTGCACATGATCCTTCAGAAATCCTAATGATTTGGTACTCAAAACATTTCTTATTATCATCAGTGTCGAAAACAGTGGTGCCGATTCAATATTTTTGTGGAAAACTAACCTACCCCCAAACTAACGGTAGTGTATCTTTATACATTATTTTACTATAATCACAAAAGATTAAATAAATACAATTTCAAGTAATACTTTTTATACATTTTAAATTAATTTTAAATTGTATTTGATTCGGTTTTAGTTTTTGTTATGCAAAATATACTTTTTATTAAAAAAAAAATTCTTTAATACGATTTTTTTTTTTTTTTCAGATTCATTGCGATGAAACAAATAATTACTATACTATCTACACTTATCAACACATTTTCTGAATTTTTTTTAATGCAAGCAGTAAAAACACAAAAGCCTCATTTTTATATTTGACAGCGGCTGTGCAATGAATGATTCCTTAAAGTCATTTGCTAATGAATCAGACTACATAGATCACGCTGTACGGATAACTCATTAGAAAGATGTGTTTTATGATGTAGTCAAGTCTTTTTATGATATGGAGATACGGAGTATCTGTGAAATCAGCATTACATAAACTGAGACAAGTCATCCATGCGGTGTCTCGGGGTGCATATTTTCGAAACAATGTGGCTGCATTGTTTGCAAATGAATTATTTTCTCATTCCCCACCCTCCCAAAATGATTATTTCTAAAGAAAGCAGGAACAGTGCTACATCAAAGTTTCTGATGTTTTTGTGTTTGAACTCCCTGTTGCACAGTTGGCTTCCTTCCACAGTAGACCATTAAATCAAACCGGCTTTAGTGAAAAGTAAAAATAACATTCTATGAGAATTAGCTTTGTGTTCATAAAGGCGAGGCCTTAAGCGGCATGTTTAGTTGTTTAGATAAAGTATGTGCGCACAGGGTTGTGCATTCTCTAGCGTGTGTTGGCTCAAGGGGAGACTCGTATCACCTCACAGTTAAAGAGTACAATTAGGCCGTATCAGAGCGGTGTGATGTTTGCAGCGGGGTGAGAGGAGCGATAGCAACTGTAATCTCCTCTTATCTGCCCTCATACTCAGCCAAGTGCGTCTCCTCCACTTTCTCTCCTCTCCTCTAGGTAAACAACATCTCTCTCTTGTACAGAACACCCAAAAAATGGAGAGCCTGACAGCAGAGTTGAGCTCTTAATGATGGCAGTTTCAGAAGCTCAGTGAAAATAAGACGTTAGATTCATCAAACCGTGGGTGGCAATTTACCACACTCAACGATATCCTCGGTGGGCCGTCCAAGGCTTTTTCCTGTGAATACTCATCCAACATTCATTATTTTGTTTTTCTTTTCATTTTATGTGCTGTTGTTTTGTTTGTCTTAATGCTTGTTGATTTAAGGGCCTTGGCAAATTCATCCTTCGGAGTAGAAACAGAGGAATCGCTGTTCAAAATGCTTCTGGGTCCCGTTACGCTTGTGGTTCCGCTGTCGACTTGCATCTCGTCCGGTAACGATACTTTAGACTTAAAGGCTCTGTATCTATGGGTGTTTCTTCAACTATGGGCACTTTTTTTGTAGACTTTTGAAAATAACATTTCAGAACACACTTTTAACACCCTCAATAGTTTATCAAATAACACTTTACAACAGACATCACAGGACAATTGCCTTTTTTTATATATCTATAAATTGATGTGTTTAATAGCATTCTGTTGTGGATATAACATTTGTAACAATTTTAACATGGAATAAAATGGCTGACTCCGTTGTCTTGCATTATGTATCCTAAACACAGAATTAAAAAAAAAATTATTTTAATTTGCCAAAATTCACAATTAACTTCATTTATTATTTATTGAATTGGTCAGTTTGGTGGGATTGACACCACATCTGTTGGTCGTAATTTAAAAAAATAATAATGTGGATATCTTTTTCACATAATAAATATTCAAATCGTTTGATTGCTTCAATCTTTCTTTAGAGTTCTTATCATCGTTTTAAACATGTAGTAAATCATTTTTCTAAATGTATTTTCAAGTTTAAGATTGGAAGTCTGTGTCTGGTACAAGGATAAAACAATAAAATGGGACATAAACATACCCAGAGTTGAAGAAACCCCTACAACGTATTTGTTTCACCATGTCCTGCAAAATCATTACAGTGTGTCCCAATTTAGATCTCCTGTTGAGATTGTCTCCTTCTGAATGGGAAAACTTTAAAAAGTCTAAAAGCGACTGCCCACCATGCCCTACCCAGCATGCCTTCCTGTAGAGGCAGTCTTGCGGTGGCTTCACACTGTCCTGTCACGCTATGCTGACAGGTGAGCGTATCTCCAGGGTGGGGTGCAAAGAAAGGCCCCGTGCAAGAACAGGGGCCCCCTTCACCAGGGCCACTTTGTGTTCTTCTTGGCTCTGCATCCCGGCCACCAGCACTCCCAGAGTCAGAGTAAACACATCAGCCGGCTCTATTTACTTTCATTGCTTACACAGCGCACAGCAGATTAACCTGTTTATACAAACACATACAGAAAAATGGCTGATTAATGCCCACGCTAGGCCTTGTTTCTTTGCGTTCACACGCTGAAAAATGTCCACACACCAAGCGTGGCCTATTCCGCATCCATAACAATAAACAACAGCTGCAGTTTAAGCGGTAATGATAAGAATAACACTAATGATGACTGTCAAAGAGGCGCGATATACAGTAAATACTGTATGTTGCTTGTTAGTCTGCGAGTCCCGTCTCTCCACACGGCGGCGGGGGCCAGGACGGCTGTTTGCTTGTCACTCTTGTGCTGTTTTCTCCAGCGAAATTCAAACTATCCAGAATAGCATCTCCATTTTCTCCGGTTGCCAGTTCTTATTTTTAGTCCCTGCATTAATTCAAGCGCCGGCTTGAAAGTTCCTCAGGAAGTTGCAGTGTTCCCTCCTCTCGCCTTCGTCCTTACCTACGAATAGACATGAGCATTTTCAGAGAGATGCAAATGATATGTTTCATCCTGCTGTCAGAGCTCCCACAATCTGTGGGCTTCAAAAAAGCACGGCAGCCAGTGCCAAACATCTTTATGAATAATAGATTGTGTCACTTCCAAAAAAAATAAAAAGGCTCTAAGACAACATATTTCAGTGTATTAGTTGAAAGTCTCTGTTCGGCGGACGTCTTGCAAAGGGTTTATTTGCTCCTTTTGTAGTTGTTGTCAAGGGATACTTGCAGTGGCCGGGATTTTCCTGGGAAAAGTGCTGGAGATTTGGCCGTGGAACGTGAGCAAAGAGCTCCCTGAAGTATAGTATGGAAAAGCTAGGACAGGATCAGAAGCTTCTTTTAACCAGTTATTGTGAATCTATGGGGCATTGTTCCAGGTAGGGTCTGTAGGTCACTACATTTAACTTTGGATATTAAAAAGTTGAGCTAGGTACTGTGCTTTTTCATACTATGAAACTCAATAGGGTCCAATGTTGTTTGCAGAAAATCTCATCTTTTTTGTTTCACAGAAGAAAGATTGTCATTCAGGTTTGGAACAGCATGAAGGTTACTGCATAATCAACAAACGTGTTGACTAGTGAAACAGATCTAGATTTTTTGTTTTCTTTTGTTTTCTGGTTTGAAAATTCTATCAATTTTTCACATGCAATTAGTCTGTTCAGACCAGTGAATAAAAAACAACAGAGAGGCTAAATGAAAATGCTAATTTCCTCTCTGCCAGTAGGTGGTGCTTATAGAAAAGCTGAAATAGCTTGGTTACACAAATACACAAAGCACTGGCCAACTTTACGTTTCTGATATCAGCTTGTCACGGAGAAGAAAGGAAGTAAAATAATATTTACGTGCTTTCAATTAGCCGGTCAGGGTGTTTTTTTTGTTCACTATGGTGTTTATCAAACAATACACATAACAAGCATACAGAAATGATTCTAGATTGTTCCTCTGCTATTCATTGTCGCTTAGCAAAATAGTCTGTTCGTGGGTGCCACAAAAACGTACATCATATTTGTTGCCCCCGCTTTATTAGCAGTCGATGGAAAAGAGATTAGAAAACCTCTCCATGAAAAAAAAAAATCTGTCACATTGATGGCATGCGAATGTTCATGTTGGTCTGAACAGATGTTCATTTAAATGAAAATGTTTATCGCCCTGAATATTCGTCCTGGTGTGAACAGGCCTTTAGTGTGATATTAGACACTTTCTGACATTATTTTTTGGAGCGTCCCAATGAACATTTTGGTTTTTAAGGTGACATGTCAGGTTCATATTAATTATTATAAATAAATATTATTTAAATATCATTCACGATCCAAACCATCATCCTCCATCTAGGTGTTATTGAGCAATAATGCGTCTTATGTTAAGATCTGTGAACTATCCATTTAAGACATCCATTTAAGTCATTCAGACTCCCACAGTTGATTTTTAAAATGCATAGTTTTACCTAATTTTTTGTGTGATAAACCCCTTTATTAGATGGCAGCCACCTGTGAAGAATGCTTAGACCTGAAGTTTTTCTTCTCATGATCTCGATCCTCCTCTCTGGAATTAGAGGATGAATTATAGAGATGAACAGCTGTTGCAGGCTCTCAGCCTCGTGCAGCTCTGCTCCTGTTTTCCATTCATAATGCAGATGCTGCTGTTGCAGATGCCTGCTAGTTCTTAGCACCAACAGGACATACCAGGAACAGTCGGATTCAGACAGTGAGGATTTTGTCCATACACACCTTAAAGGGATAGTTTAACACAAAAATGAAAATTTATCCTACATTTTTTTTGTCCGTGCAATGAAAGGGAGACTTGAGACCTTCTTCAAAATACATTATTTTCGTATTATAAATAAAAAAGAAATGATTATTATTCTGCTGAGACACCAACCTGTAGGGTCTTTCCCCACCCGTATGTTTTCCTGACAAATTACGGCTAGCCATAGCACTCATTTACGGACTTTGTTTATCTTGCAACAGGAATGCATGCTTACTTTGTTCTTCGGCAGTGATGTAACCGGCCCAGAGCAATAAGTGGAATGAATATGAAACTCTGGTTAAAGCGCCTGTCACAGCAAACCTGTGAAGCGGAGATCAGAAGAATACAAGAGAGGCTCTCCCTACCAATCACTCCCATTCAGCTCCTTTCAAGTGCAAACATTAGTCATGCAGTCATCACACCAGCAGGCCCAACATGAGTGTGCAGGCGTGTGTGTGTGTGTGTGTGTGTGTGTGTGTGGTCCTAGGGTATCATGAGAACAGGCGATCTCTTTCTTTCCCTTTACCTTTACACTGTCCCTTCATTGCCTACAAAGGTTGTGTAGAGCGCCTCCACGGAGCTACATGATGCTAATCTTCGTTTTCACTTAACAAAAACATAAATAACTTTAACCAATATAGGATCTAAACATCACATTCAGAGAACACACAGACGTCCGAAAAAATTCTGGAAAATTAGGAAATATGTAATTTACCCGGCTCAAAAAGCTATGGAAATGAGTAAAATATTGGAGGGAGGGTGATTCAAAGAAAAATCATGAAAATGTCTCATGTCAAAATATAATTTCTTCTAATTATGCTCAGGTCTAAAGTGTTTCTTTGGCTAGATCAATTTTTTTAATCACAAATGAGCGATTGTTGTAAAATCATGGAAATAACATGGCAAATCATTTGTCAAAAAGTGTGGAAACCGTAAATTGTAAAGTTGCTTTCATGTTAGATTTAAAGCATGTGGATTTTTCTTTCTTTCTTTCTTTCTTTCTTTCTTTATAAATCTAATTTATAAATTTGTTCTAGCACATAGACTCAATTTATTTGAATTTAGTTACTTATTTTACTCTTTTTGATATTATGCTGCCAAAATGAGAGTTTCCTCCATGTTTGATTCTCAGCCAAGAGGTAAATCTGTAACGTTTAGATCCTCTTTTGTTCAAATGTTTTTTGTGGGGGACTTCAACCAACTTGAATTTTTGTATGCAGTGAAAGATGGATATGTTTGCATTCCAGCATAAACGGATGTGAAAGGAGCACAAAGTCTACAATGACCTAACCTCCTCCAACCTCCCCTAAAAAGCTGGGCAACCTGTTGTGCATTATGCAGTGCACCTTTCTCCAATATGTCCTGTAGCTGACGTAGCGAGATAATAATCCTGATTCCTGCTGATTTATTTGGTGGTTTATACCTGTCAGATGCCTTGGAGGTGATCGGCAGCAGATGACAGCTGTGTTTTGGCACAGGGTGAAGATTGGAGGGCTGCCACTCTTATTTAGACGTTGCCAGGGCTGTGATTTCTGTCTTACCTGCTCTTATCTAATCTAGCAGATTTATCCGGTTAGCTTCAGGTAGCACGGCACCCTGATGATTTTACAGGTGCTTTCTCAGATAGCTTGTAAAACATGTTTCTCTTCCCAACCAAACGGGTCAAGACAAAGTAAGACCATGGGGAAAAGAGTGAAAGATGTATGAGACAGAAAAGAAAGAAATGGACTATTTTATGGCACAATGACAAGGGAAACAGAAATGTATAAATGGGTTTAGATTAGGTATGATGGTCGATGAGGTTGACTAGTTTAGCTCGATTGTTTTCCCTATTTCTTATCATTTTTGCTTTAATTACCATGCTTCTAGCTGTTTTTAAATGATTGAGTCTTTTGTAAACGTCCCCAAAAAAAAAAAAACATGTCAAGTCTTTGGGCAACCCACTGACTAGTCAGTTTTAAAATGTTTTCTTCACATCCCTTGTCTAGATCAACAATTTTCTTTTGAACTAAAAAGTTTTCGAATGAAGCAAGTCTCAGATCAACGTCAATGTGAAAAACTCGTCTTCTCTTTTCTCTGTCCTTTTTTTTCTCTCTCTCTATTCTGTTTTCCACTAGCTATGCCCCTCTCTGGGGCGGATTAAATAAGAGCCCCTTTTATCCGTCTGTAATCCTGATCTGGCAACCCTAGCCTTCATAGAGAGAAACACACCACCAACTGGCAGCACACACATCTGAATAGTACAGGCCATGGACATGTGCTGTATATTACAAAACATAGAATCCTTGCGTGTCGCACACGCAATCCTAAACAACTCAATACTGACGTGCACACACACAACAAAGTAAAATTCATGTTCAGATGCATTCCTGCGTGTATTAACGGATCAGTAAGATCGTCTGGTTTTTAATTTATTCATTTATTTTTGAAATATTACATAAATAAACATTTATCAAAAATGTATTATACTTAATATATTTATATATATTCTGTGTATTTGTTAACTTGATATGTGTAAAATGTAACCAAAAAAAAAAAAAAAAAATCTTTAAAAAGTTTAGTTTGAAAAACCAGCTTGAAACAGCTGGTTAGGATATGGCATTACACTCCCAAACTGACCCTGGATCAGCTGTGTCCCCAGTGTGTTGCAGCTGTCCGCTAACAGATTGGCATCAAAGTGTTTCTGAAACAGACCATCTCTGGGGGTCTTATCACCTCAAGATAAATCCCTCATTAGACTGAATAATGATTACATTTCACTTCCATGTGCCGGGAAACCGTGTTTTCCTGTTTATGTGACACCGTGACATTAGAGAATTAATTAATCACTGTTTTTTGGCAATCAGCGGGTGTGAATGTGTATATGAATGCATTGACAGAAACTGCAGCTGATTTCAGGGTGTTTGCAGGAAGTGCTCCGGAGGAGGGCAGGATGTTGGGGAAGTGTTTGGCGTGGCGGATCTGGCAGGCAGGCAGGCAGACGCTAGCATACCCCGCTGACAAGCTCTCTCTCTCTTATATACTCCGTCCCGCCCCTCTCGAGTGCCTTTTGGCCTGGAATCCATCACAAGACACTGTGAAGTGACATCAGACAAGTGGAGACAGAGAGCTCCTGGAAAACACAGACTGGACATGCTGTTTTTCTCAACTGTCACTTAATTGAGTAATACATCATCCATATTCTGTGCAGCCCCCTTATGAAACTGGCCTGTTATGAGTCTCGGCACTTGCGTAACAGTATTAAGTCATGAAGTACATAAAACATTTGAAGGTTTTTTTTTTGTCTGTCTTTGTTTTGTGCTTAGATTTGAAAAAGTTATACTAGAATTTGTGGATAATGTGTGTGTGTGTGTGTGTATATATATATACATACATACATACATACATACATACACAATTTGCAAAATGTTGAATGATGAGGCTATTATACCATTTTGTCAGGGCCACTATCGTCAGATACGATTGACAATTAGCATACAGTTTGGATTGGCGGTATGGTTCTGTTCTGGGCAAGAACTCCCTGCGCATCCATGCAGCCTAGCATGGATAAGAGCAGGGAGAGCAGCAATAACCCCCCCCTGTTTATACTTTCGCCTGGCTCCGCAGACTGCGTGTGCCCCTCCCCAAACGGACGAGGCGTTTATACTTGACGCACTCGCCATTGTACTATTCTTTGAAACGACAGGGGGCGACTCGAGTAATTGTCCTCTAAACCATCAGGAATCAGCGGTGAGAAGAAGAAAGCTATACACACGTGACAATGTTTATTTTAGTAATTTTGTACTAAATATTTAACTAATTTAGAAGTGCAAACTGGGTGCCGGTGTGGTGAAAAGTTCGAGCTCGGCCAGATTCGGCTGGAAGTCGTTCATCTTTGAATGCAGAGCCGCGCGCGCTGTTACAAAAAAGCACCTTCGCGCTCGTGCGGACGCGTCGAGTATAAATCTAGCTTTAGGGTAAACCGAACAGAACCAACATGAATGTATTGCAGATATCATTAAAATATTGAATTAATGTACAACATAATTCGAGAATTTGGTCTGATTCAAGGGGAATCAGAATGCGAATTCCTGACTGACGAGAGGAGGAGCTGGGGATGGAGGAGGGTAATCAGCTCCTGAGAAACGCGATAGCTGCTGATAATACTGAAGGAGCTTATATATGAATACAGTGATGGGCGTCGTATTCCTATAGGTAGACGTGGATCAGCTGAGAGTCAGCTGACGCGAGCTTGACTAACGTGACCTGCCAGAACTGACGCCGCGCTTGATTTTTACATTTTAGGTACCACTGTACTTTTTAGCTCCAACCTTTTGGGGGAAAAATAACTGTAATGAAATACAGAAAGATTCATGTAGATAAAGCCTGCAGGTTCAGGAAAACTGAGAGAGATGGGGGGAGGAAGAAAAGAGGTGCGTAAAATAAGTGTGAGGTAAATGAAAGTGAGCGAAGTACAAGGAGAACAAGACAAGGTTAGAGAGAGGGAAAGTAAGCATTCATGGACACAGGAAATATGGCCTTGTCACCCAGGCAAGACTGACAGATGTCCCCCCATCATCTCTTCATGACAGCTGACAGCATGACGGGCAAGTTCAAGGAGAACGAGAGAGCGGAGGATAGTGCGAGAAGGGAGGAAGAGTAAGGAAGCAGAAAATGAGTCTGCTACCTAATCAGTTGGCATCCTTAGGGCCCTTGACCTTGTATCTCGCTCCCGTTCTCTTTCTCTCTCTATGTTTTCTGAAGCGTTCTCAAAGCCCATAAAAACACACGCTACATTAGAGGTACTTGTTTCAAGAATTTGCAAAGATCTGAAAATTCAAAAGTAACAAAATAATCTAAACAGTTTCAGGAGTCAGCTTCTCTATTTTAGAAACTAGTGAGCAGCCCACAGGGGCATCATTTTAAGGCATCATTCATAACTGGACATTACATTTTTTTTATAATTAATGTATTTTAATTTAAAATTGATTTTTCTGTTGCTAAGACAAAAATCTTTAGAAGCCTTTAAGTAACCTTAGTAGATATATAGAAATATTAAATCCTAAATAGTCATCTCTCTGCAGATTTGTCCACTGTAAAAAGTTAAATACAAATGTATTTTTATAGTAAGTTATTTTCAAATTGCTCCAAATCAGCTTTGCATTGAATATAATGTTGTTTTACAAACCACCAGTGAGCAACTAAAAGCAAAATGGCTAAAAATAGATACAAATAATTGTATAAAATTGCTAAACAATTTTATTATTACTATTTATATAGTGATTTTCAGAATGTAAATTACTCTGAATCAACTTTGCAGAATATAAAGTTGTTTTAAAAACCACAAGTGAGCAACTACAGTTTACTTGCCACAGTCCGTGGCAAAGAAAACCTTTTTTTTTTAAAGAAAGAAAAATGCATTATTATTATTATCATAACTAGCATCTCCTTTTACATGAAACCTGCTTTGTATGCTGTTTAGAAGCTCAGTTTCTCCGTATGGAGGAAGAATGCTTCTAATTGTATTAATTTATGGTAAATGATTCACAATCTGCTAATTGGTGACCTCTGCGCTAGATGATTAAGAAGTGCAGTGCACCCATGTGACTGCCTGTCTTTTGTTACTTTCTCAGAATAATCATGCAGTGTAAGGTTTAGCTAGTGGGTGAAAAGGTCTCTTTGTCTGTCTCTCTCTTTTGGGCTTGTATCTTCCTGTCTCACGCCGTAATATTTGGAAAGAGGAAATCAACTTTTTTCTTTTTTTTTTGCAGTAAATGTTCTAATCACTTCCTTCTACTATTCTCCCCACAGACTCCTCAGGACATGTGACGTCCTCTCCTCTCAGCTCACCCACGTCCCACCGGGGGATGCATCCGTCACTGCTCAGCCCGACTTCTTTAGGCCACTCGGGGTCCCTGCATTCCCCCATCAGCACTCTCAGCTCGCCCATGAACGGCCTGGGCTCTCCCTTCTCTGTCATCAGCTCGCCCATGGGGCCACATTCCATGGGGTCACCAGGGATGGGTTACGGCCACAGCGTCAGCCCACAGGTAGGGCCACAGTCCGAGTCCCTCCTTCAGAGCTGTGTTTAAAGAAGTGCTTGCATTCAGAAGTCGTATTTATGTTTCATAATTAAACATTGTTGCAAATCGTTCAGTTTAACTCGACTGTTCTCTCTCGCTCTCTCTCTTTCCAGTACTTTCGCTCAATCTGTCTTTTGTTCCATAAATAGGCCTGCACATCTCTTTGTCATTTAAAAAGAGGCTCACAATTAAGACATCAAAGCTGGCAGTGTCCTAGTTTTCTTTGAAAGCCTGATCCACATGAGTAAAATGGTTCTCAAATTCACACACGTTTGTAGAGTGCCGTCCGTTTTCTCATTGATAACTGTACTGTGGTTTTTCACCAGGCTTTTAGCTCATTTTAAATTATAGTGTTGTTAGGTTGGAGGAAGTTGAAGTGGATTTTGTTCTTTCCGCAGAAACAGGATTGATCTTTTCTAAGGTCACATTTTATATTAAGGTGTCCTTGTTACAGTGTAATTATACAAATAAGTGCTGAGTAATATTAATTAATTAACAACATGTAATTGCTAGATAATATTTAGGGTGTGTTCAGGGTTAGTTGTTTGTAGTTATGCATGAATTACAGTTATTTCTGTAGTAAGTGCATGTAGGTTGTATAACAGACACTGTAAAATAGTGTTCCCATTTCTGAATTTTTTTTTTTTTTTTAAAGTCTGAGCTACATATCAGATTCATACCTCGCACAGTCCTGTTTAAGACCCCATAAAATCAATATACTGGAGTTTTGTGACTTTGGAGGTCTAAATGCTAGTGTATTTCTAAACATTGGTGAAATTCACTCAAAGGTTCAATACTATAACATTAGTTAATGCTATAGTTAATGTAAAAATAGCAATGAACGATACTTTTACAGCATTTATTAATCTAGTTAATGTTAGTTTGTACTTATGCCATTACAATTTTTTTTTTTTTTTTTAAGTTTGAAAAATTACTTTTAATTCAACGATATATAGGCTATGTAATTATATAAATTATTAGTATATTTTTGGATTAAAATCAACCTAAAACGATAAGAAATGTTATTAATAGATATGTCCCACCAAAATATTTTAGTTCAATAGAGAATGCATTGACACAGGACGGAAAACATTTTTGAACGATTCATGGTGTCTTTAATCTTGCTGTTATTTGGTAGCAACAGTTGGCAGAGTCCATCCAGTAAGCCAAACACCAAATATATATTTTAATACATTAGTTTCCATCTTAGAACATTTTCAATGAGTCATTCATGATCAATCACATCTTTATCTGGAGCTTCAATTCTCTGGACAATACTGTTGAATCTTTGAGAGCAGATTTGGTTATTGCATTGACTTACAGTTGTTAGATGTTTCTTGAGAAACCAGTTTTATCTTTACACAGCGTTCAGACGCTCTCTGGGTGGGAGGCAGTCATGGGGTCTGATGGAAGGTGATTTGAGTCAGACGGTATTTGTCACTTATGTTTAGCACTCGGCTGACTGGCTGTTTTCAGGCCCAGCCGGGTGGAAGGGGGTTGCGACTCAGTCCCTCTGTATTTAACCTCCGAGGATCCTGAACAGGCACCCCACTGGCATAAACTTCCCAGCAACACACTGCACACAATTCCCCAACACACAGATAGCATGCGTCAAGATCAGTCGTTATTTTGTCCAAAGATGGTTTAACACCAACAAGTGGAACCACTTGCACTTTATGACAATAGAGAATTGTGGGTCTGACAATGACTCTCATTTTTACATGCAGTCCTTAGTTACCCACCACCTGGTAAGACTTATTTATTTTACCTGCAAGAATTTTAATGGCCATAAAGAATGTAAAAAAAAAAATATATATATATATATATATATATATATATATTATTAAAAGCCTATTATTTATTATTATATTAAATCAATCATTCATATATACGTTTCTGTAGTTATTACTTTTTTTATTCTTTCATTTATTAAAATTTTTTCCTGTGGCATTTAAATGCTTAAATGCTCTTAATCTCTTATATTTTTATTTATATGTATAATATATGTTGTAATTTACCGGCACCTCAGGATTTCAAGTGTTGTACTGCCTTTGTTATGGCACCTACTGAGTGTAAAACAATAGGTTTTTGTTTTGTCTGGATTCATGTGTCTGTGTTTAGTGTGTGTACAGTTTTAAATCATAACAGCATCCACCATCACATGGAGCTGGAAAACATTTACAATACACATTTGTTTGAGTTGGATTGTGGCTTTCATGGATTGTTCTCAAAAAAATTTTTTTTTAATGTTCGGATTGCCTTCACTTGTGGAGGTTGGTTTTGACAGAGACAACCCATAGCGATAGCTGTGGTGACTCACTCTTGCACACACAGGCACAAACGCTGTCAGCCTCAATCCCACCAGCCTCGGCACAGCATGGACCCTGCCGTCTCCCAGCAGCTGGGACACATTAGGCAGAACGTGGTTCGGTTTACACTTCCAGCAACAATGAAAGGGGATATGCCGCTTTGTCTCTCCAAGAAGAATCCCTGAACATTTGCTAGCTCTCGATCCTGCCTAAATGGCTTATTACGGTTCAGTGTGTACTGTATTGAAAGACTGGAAGTTGTTACTGGAAGGTCATTGTCAGTGTTGAGGAAACTATTTTCAAGCTGTTCAAACTGCTATTATTTTAAAGCAATTAAAGTATAGTCAAAGTAGTCTTGAAAAGTAGTTAGCTATACTAGGCTACAATCGCCTAATAAAAAGAAGCTAACTCCACTAAAGATATTTATGGGGCTACATTTTATATATATACGTGTGTATTAGGCTTGCTACGATAGTCGGTGTTACCGGTGTTACACGGTGTTCAGTCGCAACACTGGTTTCATCACTTGCCCACTCGCGGTTTAAAGTAAAGCGTTAAAGATATTTAACGCAATTACGCAGTATCCGTTTTTTTTATGTCATCTGTTGACTAGCATTGTATGATCACGCTCTTATTAATGTGAATGCTTTTAAACCATTCAAGCGCGACAAGACTAAAGAGGCCGCGTTGTAAGTCCTGCCTATTACACACACGACCCACAGAAAAGACGCGCGTCACTATCGAGTTCTCTTTCGGGCTTGAACAAACACACAAATTATGCCAAAATGTTCGTTTTGTCGAGTGTCCTCATAAGAGCAGTCTTAAATGATTTAAATAAAGTCTTAAAAGAACATAGAGATTTGTGAGAAAATGGGACGTGTGTCAGATCGCGTCTCTGTCAGCAGCGGCTGGTCTTAAAGTGTCATTTAATGTTAATCAAAGAACAAAGGTAAGAATTACTCACTCAGACCCAGCGCCAGGATGATTATTATAACCGGTAGCCTAATAATCATGAATGCACTCCGCTATCTTTTAACACATCTCCGGCGAACGGCTTCTTCACGCAAAAGAAAAACTCTTCATGAAGCGCAGTGAAATTCAGCGACCTATGTGGCGTTTCCTGATGGATCGAGGTTGTTCGTTAACTTCATTTTATACGTGCAATTCACACGAGCTCTAAGCGCATGCGAGACTGCTGCGAGTAGTCAGATTTTATTAATGAAAGGGAATAATTTCTTTAATGTATTTTTATTTTATTTTTTTACCGGATGGCCGGTCACACGGTTGGTGCGGAGACCTGGAGTGTTATTTACATTTTTTTTATTTAGTTTTATTCATATTCATATTTTGATTTTGAATTAGTTTTATTTTTAAACTTTCAGATTCAACCCATGTTCTCAAGCAGTGAAAAATGAGCAGGTAATATTATTTAATATGAAACACAGTCTCAACTTTCAAATTTGGTCAGTCAAAGAAAATTAAACAATAAATAGGCCTACCGTTTTGTGGCTCTTTAATGTGTCATGACAGATTGCCTCAGTTAAAGCCAAGTTCAAATCCACCGACGTTAATCTACCAACTCTCCTGACTGCTTTGTCAGACAAAAATAGTGGATTTTGATTGGTCAGACTCAGATCGCATGTCAATCAAACTCCCTGCAAAGGCTGAATTGACGCTAATGATGAATTTTACTGCAAAGGCTGAATTGACGCTAATGATGAATTTTACTGCAAAGGATGAATTTTACATCGCCCCCCAAACACCACACACTGACTGCTACTTTTGATATGAACTCCCTTTGTTCAGGGACTCATTATTCCATTTTTGTTCATCAAATGTATGTCAGATTTGTTCAACTTATGTCTCAGTTGTTGAATATATATATATTTAAGTACATATACGGTTTTGGTGAAATATTTTAAGAAAGATGCTTAGGGTCCCTGATCACCTGTGTGAGCATGCCATAGTCCTGCTGCAGGAGGCATGAGGACTGCAGATGTGAACAGAGCAATAAACTGCAATGTCTGTAATGTAAGACGCCTAAGACAGTGCAACAGGGAGACAGGAAGGATGACAGCTGATCATCCTTTCAGTGCCAAACTACATGTAACCATGTGTCCCCCAGACGCGTTTACGAATTTGCAAGTGACTTGAGCAGGAGATGCACTGTTGTACTTAAAGCAGCTGGTGGAAACACCACACACTGACTGCTACTTTTGATATGAACCCCCTTTGTTCAGGGACTCATTATTCCATTTCTGTTCATCAAATGTATGCCAGATTTGTTCAGCTTATGTCTCAGTTGTTGAATCTTATGGTCATACAAATATTTACACACAAAAAAATAGCTGGAATTGGAAAATAAACGGTTGAAAGTGAAAGGATTTTTTATTTTTATTTTTTTGACTCTGACCATGCAGAGAATGGAAAAAATCTGGCTTTGGAATAAATTAAGAAATATTGTTGCAAAAAAAGTGAATTTTATTTATTTGATGTCTGTGTTTAGTCATATCAGACTTGGTGTAGACTTCTAACATATTTTTTGTTTGGTGATGTGGCCGCTGTGGCGAGTTTGGTTGTGGTCTGGAGAGAAAGAGCTGTCATCTTGCCTTCACTGTCGTCCTGTGATTCATTAAATAGCAGAAAGTACTTGATCCCATGACCCCTGTGGTGCCGCCTGTCAATCTGTGCTGGAGGTCATAACCCTGTGCTCGTTCTCTCACATCAGCTGGACAGACATGCTGGATTATTGGACAATTTGGGCTGCAATAAGTAAAAATAAAAATAAAATATTGACAGTGCACCTATCCTAGATTGTCTAGCATCGTACTATATAAATAAAACCTTGCTTATATACTTTTACATTTTAATTATAAGTACATTTCTGTCAATGCATTGTCTGTTTACTTTGTTTACTAGTAGTTTTTTTTACAACAATTATTTGAAAATGGAGGTACGAGTATGAATGATTTCTGTGTTTATCAAAAGCATGCCATAAAAATCTTCTAGTAGAGCTTAACTTATATTTTATGTGAAATATTAATGTAAGGCCTGATTATGTGAATTTGCAGCCAGTAGTTAACTTGCAGACCGTATGGAGAAGAATTTACCCTTTAATTCTGAAAAGTCGAGCACCTCTTCAAGCGAGTATTTGCTCTGCTCTCTGAAGCCTGTGAAGGGAGCAGGATAGAATACACACTCTGGCCTTGACTGAGATACTTTCACAGGGCCTCTAATGAGGAAAATATGCCTCTCTTGTTATTTCACATTCAGATCCCAAGGTTTGTGGGAAGAGGGTAAAGAGAGAACAGAATTATCAAAGAGACTGATCATGTTTCAAGTTTTGGTTTTATCTACTTCCATACTTTGTCTGTAAACCTGTTCAGTGCCAGTAGGAAAATCCCAGTCTTTCCTCACTGTTCAGGTTAATTATATTATCATAATTTAGATATAACCAGGTTTTTTATTTTATTTTTTTATTTAGTGCTTAGTTTTTCTTTATTTATTATGATATCTAGATATTACCAGTGTCTTGTTTTTTCTTTATTTTATTCAAAAGTGTCAAGTCTCTGATATTCTGAAATCTATATTACCTGTCTTATTTTTATTTCTATTAAAAAAATAATAATAATGTATTCTGATCTCTAGATATTACCAGTGTCTTTTTATTCAATGTAATTTAATTTGTAACAAACATGGACCTTTTTTAAATGAAAATTGAAACTTCCATTCCGACAGAGAGCATATTAACCATCATGCATTGTGCTGTCTCTGGTCTGACCGACCGGTTTGTTTGGCAATGAAGTGCGTTTACAGTACAGCTCAGTCTCTAAAACAATTAGCCCCTATTAAAGAAAGGTCAAGCAAAGTTTAGACCCAAACTGATATATTTATGCAATATGAAACAAACATCACATTAGCAGCAGAAACTCTTTTCTTGGCGACTGTTGTTAATAGGCTTTGTGCGCCAAAGTGCACACTAGCTAAAAGAGACAGAGAGGAGGACACGGCAGCTCCCTTGAAACTTTTCACCCAAACCTGGATGCACTATGACACGTACTTTTTAAATTATAGACTTCTATTGAGAAAAGCAGAAGTGAACTGCTCTTAAAGGGATTGTTTACCCAAAAATGAAAACTCTGTCATTAATTACTCACTCTCATGTCGTTCCAAACCCGTAAGACTTGTTCATCTTCGGAACACATATGAGGATGTTTTTGATGAAATTTCAAACGTGCTTCGTTACACGAGAATGAACCTCATTGGTTCTCTCTGAAGCTCAAACGTGCTGCGTAACACAAGAATGAACCTCATTGGTTCTTGCTGGGGCTCAAACGTGCTGCGTAACACGAGAATGAACCTCATTGGTTTTCTCTGAAGCTCAAACGTGCTGCGTAACACGAGAATGAACCTCATTGGTTCTCGCTGAAGCTCAAACGTGCTGCGTAACACGAGAATGAACCTCATTGGTTCTCGCTGAAGCTCAAACGTGCTGCGTAACACGAGAATGAACCTCATTGGTTCTCGCTGAAGCTCAAACGTGCTGCGTAACACGAGAATGAACCTCATTGGTTCTCGCTGAAGCTCAAACGTGCTGCGTAACACGAGAATGAACCTCATTGGTTCTCGCTGAAGCTCAAACGTGCTGCGTAACACGAGAATGAACCTCATTGGTTTTCGCTGAAGCTCAAACGTGCTGCGTAACACGAGAATGAACCTCATTGGTTCTCGCTGAAGCTCAAACGTGCTGCGTAACACGAGAATGAACCTCATTGGTTCTCGCTGAAGCTCAAACGTGCTGCGTAACACAAGAATGAACCTCATTGGTTCTTGCTGAAGCTCAAACGTGCCGCGTAACACGAGAATGAACCTCATTGGTTCTCGCTGAAGCTCAAACGTGCTGCGTAACACAAGAATGAACCTCATTGGTTCTTGCTGAAGCTCAAACGTGCCGCGTAACACGAGAATGAACCTCATTGGTTCTCGCTGAAGCTCAAACGTGCTGCGTAACACGAGAATGAACCTCATTGGTTCTCGCTGAAGCTAAAACGTGCTGCGTAACACAAGAATGAACCTCATTGGTTCTCGCTGAAGCTCAAACGTGCTGTGTAACACGAGAATGAACCTCATTGGTTCTCGCTGAAGCTCAAACGTGCTGCGTAACACGAGAATGAACCTCATTGGTTCTCGCTGAAGCTCAAACGTGCCGCGTAACACGAGAATGAACCTCATTGGTTCTTGCTGAAGCTCAAACGTGCCGCGTAACACAAGAATGAACCTCATTGGTTCTCGCTGAAGCTCAAACGTGCCGCGTAACACGAGAATGAACCTCATTGGTTCTTGCTGAAGCTCAAACGTGCCGCGTAACACGAGAATGAACCTCATTGGTTCTCGCTGAAGCTCAAACGTGCTGCGTAACACGAGAATGAACCTCATTGGTTCTCGCTGAAGCTCAAACGTGCTGCGTAACACGAGAATGAACCTCATTGGTTCTCGCTGAAGCTCAAACGTGCCGCGTAACACGAGAATGAACCTCATTGGTTCTTGCTGAAGCTCAAACGTGCCGCGTAACACAAGAATGAACCTCATTGGTTCTCGCTGAAGCTCAAACGTGCTGTGTAACACGAGAATGAACCTCATTGGTTCTCGCTGAAGCTAAAACGTGCTGCGTAACACAAGAATGAACCTCATTGGTTCTCGCTGAAGCTCAAACGTGCTGTGTAACACGAGAATGAACCTCATTGGTTCTCGCTGAAGCTCAAACGTGCTGCGTAACACGAGAATGAACCTCATTGGTTCTCGCTGAAGCTCAAACGTGCCGCGTAACACGAGAATGAACCTCATTGGTTCTCGCTGAAGCTCAAACGTGCTGCGTAACACAAGAATGAACCTCATTGGTTCTTGCTGAAGCTCAAACGTGCCGCGTAACACAAGAATGAACCTCATTGGTTCTCGCTGAAGCTCAAACGTGCTGCGTAACACGAGAATGAACCTCATTGGTTCTCGCTGAAGCTCAAACGTGCTGCATAACACGAGAATGAACCTCATTGGTTCTCGCACATCAATCAAACATGCTTGAGCTTCCGTTTACCATAACTGATGTGAGTTGCTGAATGTTTATGTGAATAAAAGACTAAATTCAATCTGTTAATCTGTACAAAATTTCTAAACTAAACCCCTCGATTCATATGGATTAGTTTTACAATCTCTTTATGAACTTTTTGAAGCATCAAAGTTTCAGTTGCGTAGCTGTCAATGAAGGGACAGAAATCTCTGTTTTCATCAAAAAGATCTTAATTTGTGTTCCTAAGATGAACGACAAGAAGGTTAATGGGTAATTTATTGAAAGAATTTTCCTTTTTGGGTGAACTAACCCTTTAAGGGTAACAACGCACTGAGAGTGTGTGATTGGAGAAGAGAGTGCTTTTATTAACAGTTGTTTAAAATGTTCTCAAGGAGGCTCAGCTTGCAGGGGATTTTCAAAAGAGGCAGAAAAGAGGATTTTGATGTTGGCACACAAAAGAATTGTTTGCTCAGTGTGGAGAGATACACAATGCACATTTACTTTTACTTTACCAAAAAAAAGTATTCTCTCTCCACCTGTGACTGTGTCCTCAGACACTGTAAAGAGTCCATGTGATGGGACCTGCATATTTTGCCTGCTAATTCCTTCTTGCAACCATGATACTTGTACACAATAGCCCTCGAACACAAAGCTGATGATAAATTTCTCAGATTTCATGGTTTTTTTCTCAAGTAAAACCTTGAAATTAGTTGAGGCATTATCTGGCAAGCTCAAGGACAGTGCCTTTACTTTGCGTTTTGTTTGCTTGTTTTTTTGCACTTGTCTTTTTGCACTGTGGTTATCACTAGGGGTGTAGCAGTTCAAATTACTCACGGTTCGGTTTGTGTCACAGTTTTAGGGTCACGATTCGGTATGTGCTATGTTTAGGAAAAAAAGTACTGTCAAATAAAAATAAAGAAAATAAGAACAAATAATCTAATTACAAGCAACGGCACAAATGAATACAATAGAGCAAAGATACAAATAAAATAAACAGTGCTTTTCAGGTTTTTCAGGTAGATCTAATATTAGATTTCAGATACAGAAATTGAATAAAGTAATCACATGTTAAATATCATTGCATAATAGACTATAAATGAAAGATTAATCCCTATTAAAGTTACAAAAAGCTATTCATTCAAAAGCAGTGAGTTATTTCCTCGTCTTTTTTTGCTTGATTAACATTAAAAACACAGACAGAAAACAAAATATTAGGCTGCTGTTACTTTGACATAATGCACTGATCCAATACACTGTAAACATGCGTTGTCTTTCTCGACGGTTTACGTTCACCTTAAGACATAGCCTACTATGTTTGCTAGGATACTCGCCAAGATGGGCATGTTGACATAATTTTTGTGTGAATTTGTCCGTTCAAGCTCAAGACTTGAAAGAGAACTCAATATTTGCGCACTGTCTGAGGTGTGGCTTCGGGTGAGCGAACACAAATCTTCTCACAGCGTGCGCGCGAGTTCCCTTTTGCGTCTTCTTGGACTTGAATGTTTTGCTGTTCAGATCTCACCTGCGCTCGCGTGCTATCAACACCCGGGTGATGACGGCGTAAATGACTGATGATATTAGAGCGAATGGCACTCCCATTGAACAAAGATTACAAAGAGTAACCGTTTTGTCCATGTTTTTTGATCATCACTGTTGTAATGTAATGGGAAGCCAGAATATGTATCCGTCAACAAAAGCATACATTAGCCAAACACTGTCTGTCTGTTTTACGCATTATTTTCAACAAACCATATTACAGATGTGTCGTCAGATTTAAGATGAACCACGGTGCGAGTGTCTGCTGAACCGTGGGTGGAGAACGGTCCGGTTCGATTATTTTTTTTTTTTTTGAGAACCATTGCACCCCTAGTAATCACCACGTACAGACTGAATCTTTAGATTTTTTTTTTTAACACATTTTTTTATCTGGCTTGGTTTTTTTGTGTGAAGTTTTAGAGTGTTCAGTTGTTTTTTAAGAATCAGCATTTACAAATCTGCATGTTTCGTTATTGGTTTAACAATGCGGGCACATGGCAATTGTTGCAAACACAGCGCTCCAGTGATGATTATCCACACTTGGAGATTAGCTCTGGATGCTGACAGCTGTTTCGCCTCCATGCAATTATTCCACTATACAGCATTTCTTCTGAGGAAACTGCTCTGCAGTTATAATCTGTCTTGGCCCAGCACAGTCCAAAGCACAGACATCATGCAGGAGCCAGACAGAACGGAGAAGTGGGTTGAAGACCTGCTTTTCTTTTATTGACTTGACACGGGACTGGAGTTGCACGAGGCTGCAGGATACTGGTTGGTCACTGGTGTCGTCTTAATTGGTGTGCAGATCATTTACATTTGGCCTGAAGAGAATGATGAGGCATACTTGGCTTTGACTGGATGGAATGGCTTTCTGAGCCAGATATGAAATCAATCTTTATCCATACACACAGATTTTTGGAGAATTCATGTATGCATTTTGCATGTGCATGCATGCGTGTACATGCCCCTGTGTAAACACAAAACAAAATCAATCCTAAAAGACACTGTCTGCAAAGGCGTCACTGCCTGGTTGAATGGGAATGATGCATAGGTAGGTATAAAGAATGTAAACTAACTTTCACATATTTTTGGATTATTAATAGACCAGCTACAATGTGATAATCATTTTCAACATTCTCACAAAAATAATCAGAAACATATGTAGTCAGTCAATCCACAAAATATATTTTTTACATTTGTATTCATCTGCACTGCAAAAAAAACGTTTTCTTTGGCTGAATCTGAAATCGCCCCCTATACCCTTAAATAGGGTGCTATTTGAAGGGACATCCATTTGTAGTGGTGTCTGAAACCATAATGGACGTTATTGAGTGCACTTATACAATCCCACATTGCACTGCAGTAACGAGTGTACAACTGATGTACGCTCAACGGCTGTCCGAATTCGCTCACTAGTTTTCAATCACTCCTTCAAGTGAATAGTATTAGAGGACTAACGTAGGGAATAATGAATGAGGGTTTAAGGGAGAGATTTCGGATTCAGCCTTAGTATTTCTGTCTTGTCCAGTAAAAAAAAAAAAAGATATGTAAGATATTAAGAATTGTGTTCAGAGAATTAATCTTGAATTGCCATTTTTCTTTCATACCTTGTTTTTTCTTGTTTTAAGCATGAACTTTAGTAAATGTTGTTACATTTAATGATTACAATTTTTAAATTATTTAACTTTTAAATCTTTTAAATAATGTATTTAACATTTGGCTGAAAAACAGTGTTTCTCTAACAATAATGCATGCAATTGCAATAATATTATATATGTAATGAAATAGTAATAGTACAATACAATATATAACTTATATTGCATTAAGGATTAAGGATTAAGTAAGCCAGAAATACAAATATAGAAAAAGATTGTGTTTGCATTATGATATGGCTCTAATGGGCTCTGGCTGTCAGACTTCCAAAACTGCCTTTAGATCTGGCTGAGTGATGCATGTTTGAGAGTTGAACACCCTGTTGAGAAGCGTTTTACTGCAAGAACCCAAATGACACAGACACTCGCCTTTAGGGTTGATACGAAACAGAACTAACTTACTGCCGCTGACAGCAGAATCCACAGGGACGGCTCCAAATGTGTCTCCCACACCGCTACTGACAGCAGCCTCTATGAGGTCACACTCACGGTGAGTAAAAAGATCGGAGTGTGAAAGATCGGAGGTCAGATGTTGAGTGGATTATCTGACAAAGGAGGTCGCCCCCGCTGCCCTGCAGTGGTTAGAGATAAGGATAAGGCCAGCGTTATCAGCCGAGCTTTTCCATGTGCTGATGTACACATCCCAGCCAAGCATGGATTGGAGTCGGAGTCTGTTGTGACGACGGGGTGACGTAGCCTCTCGGTGGACAATCCTGGCTATGATTTCAATTTTCATTTGTAAAGTTGTTATAAAAAGGTATTATTATTATTATTATTATTATTATTATTATTATTATTATTATTATTATTATACAGACCTATGTTTGGTTGAGATTAAGAAATTGGATGAGATGGAAAAAGCGCATAATGTCAAGTGCTTTTTGATAACAGGAGAATAATTAAGTATTTGAAATAATAATAATTATTATTATTATTATTATTATTATTAGGCGTCTAAGCACTGATTTTCTTTTTTGTACTAATTTTCTTTGTCGTCGTCTTCCTTGTCCGGACATCCTATGACACGTGATTCATCTAAATTTAAATGTTCAATATTAATCCACACATATATTATGATCACATATCTTGCGACAGTAAACATTTTTACAGAGGGTTTTTTTACTTCTCTTTTAATCTATCTAACAGTAAGAGGGAATGATTTCCTGTGAAAAGTTAATTGCCCTTTTCGATACAAGTGTGTGTTGCTGTAATGCGTTTCATGAAACTCTTACTATCAATGAGGATTCAAGAAGGATTTTGTTGTAAAAAAGCACAACATAAGATACATTTTAATTGGATTGCTAATCATCCACATGTGCCATCGGTGCTTGGACCCCGATTCTCGCTGATTGCGGCTATATTTATTATTTAGGTAAAAGTTTTCAAAGTCTTAATGGAAATTAATTTTATTTTGAAGAATAAATACTCTGGTTCTTAAACTTCTATTGACTTAACAAAAAATGTAATTATTGATCACAATTATTTGTATGGCAGTCATTCATAATTAGGGCTGCACAATTGATCGCTACAGAAGTAGATAATGCCCATCATTCCAGGAAATCCCTATCACTTGATATGCTATGCTATGCTATGCTTTGATTAAACATGACCAATAAACACACAACTGCCTAATTCTGTGTAAGAAGTCACATCTCACAGAGGGATGCTCACCTGTTGTCATGAAGTGAGTTTGGAGTAAAAGCATGTTATTGAATGTTGTCTTTTGTTGGAAAAGAGGTTATTAAATGCTTCTCGTGTTTGGAAAGCTGTTTGACGCGTGTTGCTTTTTCATATGCACGTTATAAGTGATTCAAACTCACAGTGCTTTCAGATGGAGCAGCGTTTACAGAGCCGTACATCAATGACAAGCTGCGCATTACAAAATAATCACTGCCTTTGCGGTTTCAAAATCGCGATAAACTATCTCAATTTAAGTGCGATTACATGGAAATTGCGAAATCGTGCGACCCTATTCATAATTATGACATCCTATGTATTGCTTCAATGTGCACATGAGATGTGTATATGCCAAAGTGGAGTGATTGTGTTAATGGTTATTACGAATGAATGTAATTAGCAATTGAAAAATAGTGGCCTTTTTTTCATTTCACTGTGGTAAAATCACTGCAATGCATGGCTTTGAAACCTATACACCTTGATGTATTATAGTCAAATAAACTTGGAGTGGAATCAAATAATAAAAAAGAAAAAAATTATTATAATTTTTTTTTTTTTTTTTTTTGGGAAGTCCACCCCAGTCGAGTGCACTCCAGATCGCTGCTCTATGAAGTTGCTTGCTTGCTTGTGAGAAGAGAGCGTGAGTTAAAGGGTGCTGCTGCAGGATTTGGGTTACCCTTTGAAGTGTCCTTTGGAGGGAAGTCTGTTTTTCGGCTTGGTAAGAACAGCTAAGCTCCTCTAAGGTTCCAGATTTATGCTCTTGCTCTCTTTGTGTGATGTGCGTTGACTTTGCCTTGCCCAGGTCATCATTTGTACCTATCGCATATAATGTATCCATTCGTGGGATAATATGTCTCCTTAAGCATTGTTCATGTCTGTATCCTGAAATTGAAATCAGATTCATGTGTTTTTTCCAAGGACAAGAGTTTTGAACCAAGTCTAAAGCTCCCGACTGAACCTGTAGTCCATAGGTTCGAAACTTGTGCTTTCCACTAAGAAACAAACAAAACAAAAAAAAACACTCAGTTAGTCAGTGCTGGATTATAACATCATGTTGGATCTAAATGTATAAAAGTTAAGAGGCCATTCACACAGCAATCTTGCATGCTTCTATGCTGTTTTTCTACGTAAAAATGCACAATGCACCAATTCATGATTGGTTGACTGCTAAATTAAAATATTCAACAGAACGATACAATAACATTATTAACCAGTTAATGTAATTTCAAATAAGCGTTTCTGTTCAGAACTATTAAAGGAGTAGATCACTTTAAAATGAAAATTAGCCCATGATTTACTCACCCTCCTGGCTCTTCCAAGCTTTATAATGGCAGTAGATTGCAACCAACAGGTTGAAGCTCAAAAAAGTGCATCGATCCGTCATAAACAAACTCCAAACGGCTCCTGTGGGTTAATAAAGGCCTTCTGAAGCAAAGCGATGAGTTTGTGTTAGAAAAATATAAATATTTAATACGTCACAAAGTAAAATTCTAGCCAAGCAGCCATACGCAGTCTACTTGCGCCTCATGGCGTAGCGTAAATATCAGCAGTACGACGCATTACTTGCATAAGTTGTGCTTTACACTTAAGTCAGACCCGTATGGTCATTTGGCCGGAAGCTAGTTATTTTACTTTAAATATGTATAAGTTTTAAATATGAATATTTTTCTTACACAAATTCATCGCTTGTGAAGGCCTTTATTAACCCACAGGAGCCGTTTGGAGTTTATGATGGATGGATGCACCTTTTTTAGCTTAAATCTGTTGGTTTCAATCCACTGCCATTATAGCTAAGCTTGGAAGAGCCGGGACATTTATTGATTACGCTGAATTGAAAGCCTACATCAGTGGACACTGTAACAATCAAAGCCACCAAACATTTTGGACTTGGAAGATACGTCCTGGCTGCTACTTTCATTCATCCACATTTGTACAGCAAAGTAAGAAAGCACACCAAATCGGTACTAAAACCGCAGCAGAGCATCGCGCTAATAATTACCATCTGCCTTCTGCTGTCTGGGGACATCCACTAATGCCCCGGTCCGACAACTGGTCCAACATCAGATAGCCCCCATATCATCGCATCAAACCACAGCAAGAGCACCGCAGGAAACTTACAGGTACGCACTTTTACTCTACGCCACACGTTTGAGCTAAACACTCACCTCGATTCTTCTATTTCTCCGGCGAGCGCGGCGGGACCAGTGATCGACGTGGATGTGGTCACTTGTTGGACGGATCCATCAAGGAGTAGTGGCGAGTTTAGCGGCTGCGCCACACTGCCCTCTCCACCGCGCGGGATGCCCCTGTCAATTGGTTACTTGGACGAGGACGCATTCCAGGATTGCCGTGGAGCGCTCTCTCACCGGAGTTCATCGTGCACACCAGAGGCCGCTATAGCGAGTGAACGGGTTTCGCCTGTCGCTGTCACAAGATCCAGCTGGGTGAAGCCTAGCAAGTCCATCTGCGGGTTTGCTGAAACAGCTGGGGCTCCTGCCTCCGCGGTGAGGCGGCAGCTAGTTGTCCAAACTTCGAGCGAAGAAACGTGTGTCGGCCCATACCACCTAATGTCTCCTGGTGCAACGGAGCTGCGGGGAACATTGGACACCGTTTGTCTCGCTACGCCGGTGAGTTTTTACCCATCCAGTGATAATATTCTCGAGAATCAAACATCCTGCTATGCTGCTATGACAGATGCAGAAAGTACACAAAGACTGTGTTCCGCAAGGGTCAAAACGTCAATTTGCGCAACAGTGCAGCGGAGGCAGCTCAAGTTTTTCCAGACTGTAAATCATGCGCAAGTCAAATGGAATCCGCAAACGAAACCCAAAGAATACTAGGTGGACACCTCAACGTTAGAAGTATTTTACCAAAAATAGACCAAATACATAACCTATTAATTGACTCGAATTTGGACTTCTTTTGCATTTCTGAAAGCTGGCTAAATCAATGTACTTCAACAAATCTAATTAATATACTAGGCAACAAGTGCTTTAGAAGAGATCGGGAACAAGGAAGGGGCGGGGGGGTGTTAATATACATCAGAGATCAATTTCAATGTGAAGAGGTTGCAATTAATGTGAAATTGGAGGGCTTTGCACTACGAATTACTCTGTCTACAACCATGAAATTTAACTTATGTGTTCTTTACAATCCACCCTCACACAGTGTGAACTTTTACAATGAATTCAAGAGTTTTCTTTCAAATATGGATTGCTCTGAAAGCATAATATTGGGCGACTTCAATATAAACTGGCTGGAAAAAAGTAGTAAAATGAAATTAAAAGTTCTAGTAGATACATTTAACTATAAACAGCTCATAGACAAACCTACCAGAGTCACTAGAAGTACTAAAACGCTGATTGATCTGATTCTTACAAATAGGCCTGAAAGAATAAAAAAAACCTATAACCTCATTACTGGGCTCTTGGATCATAATATGACCTTAATTGTTAGGAAATTGGGTAAAAAACGATTGACTTATTATAACCAAGAAACAAAAATACAGAAAATAGGAATTCCAAAAGCAAAACAAAATAACTTTTGAAGAAGAACTGAACCAAATAAACTGGGATAATGTTACGAAAGAGTCCAATGTGAACCAAAGTGCTAATATCTTTGTCACTACACTGAGTAATACGATAAAAAAGTTTACTAAAACATGGACAAGTAAACCAAAAAAACATTCCCTCCCATGGTTTAATGGCAATATTTGGCACATTATGAAAAAACGTGATACTGCACGTAAAAAGTTTCTGAAATCTAGAAACGGCACAGATCATCTAATTTATACCACACTTAGAAATCAAGTCATAAGCAATCTGCGTAAAGCCAAAACCGACTATTTTACTAAAAAGATAGAAGAGGCTAACGGTAGTAGTTCTAAATTGTGGCAACACATAAACTACTTAACCAACCCTGCAAAGAAAAAGCACATTATGATAGATTCCATCAAAGTGGATGGCACTCTTGTTAATAACAATGAGTCAATGGCAAATGTTTTTAATAATTTTTTTATAGACTCTGTGCATGAACTAGCAAACAAATTTAAAAACAAGGTGACATGTGTTGAAGATGTTAACCTAGTTAACGCAGGCCTTTTTAAAATCCAGGAGGTCTCTTCTGATAAAGTTAAAAAGATAATTACAAATATGAACAACTCCGCGGCAAAAGACATCCATAACTTAAGTATGATCTTGATTAAAAAACATCAGGACAGTCTGCTACAACCAATTACATATTTAGTTAATCTCTCAATTTGGTCAAGTACATTCCCACAGTGCTGGAAGCCCGCTGTAATAACACCAATCCACAAGTCAGGGGAAAAGGACACACCCAACAATTACAGGCCTATTGCAATTCTACCTGTTGTGTCTAAAATCCTGGAGAAGGTAATTGCAGAACAACTCATTGAACATCTTGAGTCAAACCAGCTGCTGCATCCTCAACAGTTTGGTTTCAGGCGCAAATACAGCACCGAAACAGCTAAATGTTACTTGCTAGAGAAGATCAAAGGGCCTCTAGACAAAGGGCAAGTAGTTGGTGCTGTATTTCTAGACCTAAAAAAGGCCTTTGATACTGTGGATCACAGTGTGCTAATTAACAAACTCCAGCTCTTCAAAATGTCACCTAGTTCTCTAGCATGGTTACAATCATATTTGGAGGGAAGGCAACAGTGCGTTAAGGTTAATGGGGTGATGTCAGCTCTTTGCCCTAACAACATGGGGGTTCCTCAAGGATCAGTACTGGGGCCATTGTTGTTCACAATGTACATCAGTGACTTCCCTGATAGCTGCCAAGGTGCCAACTGCCAGCTGTATGCAGATGATACAGTCATCCATCTATCTGCTAAAACCCCAGCTCTGGCAGCGCAGCAGTTGACACTTGCCCTAGTAGACATCTCTAAATGGTTCGAGTCATCTCATCTAACCTTAAACGTGAAGAAAACCGTTGCTGTCTGTTTCTCAATTAAAACAAGACCTTCTGACAGCACCTTTGAAGTAAGCATAAACAATGAAATTATTCAAGAAGTAAAAGAGACCAAATATCTTGGAATTATTCTTGACAACAACCTTAAATTAAAGTCAAAAATGTTTGTAAAAAGGTAAAATCCAACTTGAATTGTTTACGTTTTATCAGGAGGGATCTGTCTCATCAGGCCGCCCTGTTATACATGCATGCAATGATTTTCTCACATCTGTCTTACTGCGTCACATCCTGGTCACAAACCTCCCCGTCCACACTCAAGCCGGCTGTTTCAGTGTACAAGCAGGCAGTCAAGGTATTTGACAGAAAACCTATGAGATCGCATCACTGTGACATCATTCATAGACATAATCTTTTTACTTTCTAATACTTTATACCTTTTAGTACTCTGAAATTGTTTTTTAAATGTTTGAACAGCCATGTGTCGCCGCTGTTTTCTGCTCTCATTATTAGGTGTCAGGGCTCACTTAGACCCTCCACCAGAGCCTCAGTCAGTGGGGACTGTGTTCTTCTAAGATTTACTAAATCTTTTGGTCAGTCCAGTTTCTCTTTTAATGGATCGAGACTATGGAACTCTCTGCCCACTGACTTAAAACTGCAGACAGACATGATCAGCTTTAACAGAGGTCTGAAACAATGGCTGAAGTCAAGTCAAAGCTGCACACATGGTAATGCTGTATGAAATGTATATTGATGATGTGTATTGTTTACCTTCTTAAATATTGTACTGTGTACTGTTTTGCATTATGTTTTGTATATTGTATTGTGTTGTGTTTTGTGAAATGTGTAGCCTCCTATGGACAAGTGTTGCAAATTAGCAGTTTTGCTATAACAATATATAAAAAAAAAATTAAAAAAAATCTGATTGTATTCGTCTGAAAGAAGAAAGCCATATACACTTAGGATGGTGAGTAATGGGGTCATTTTCATTTTAAAGTGAACCACTCCTTTAAACTTGATTTTGTTTTTGTTCATGCTCCTTTTAAAATGTTGTTGTTTTCGTTCCTTAAACCGGTTCAGAGCTCTGATTAATATAACAGGTTTGGAATGAGATTGAGTATATAATTACATAAGTTTTAATTTTTGGACCGTATCTTTAAATAGTAAATCAAATGTGGGCTATACCTTGAATGCAATGCAAGTCACTTTGGATCAAAGCATCTGCCAAAGACATAAATGTAAATGACCTACTTAAAGCCACTTGTCTACAGTGTGCCCAGTGTGTGTGTGTGTGTGTGTGTGTGTGTGTGTGTGTGTGTGTGTGTGTGTGTGTGTGTGTGTGTGCGCATGTACTTTGTACATGTTGTGTCTGAACTTTTGGAATGCCCCCTCCTCTCCGTACAGCTTAAGTGTCACAGCACGGCTGGCTGATCATGCTGTTTTTACTCGGGGCACTTGTCTGACACCCTACCCCTCAAAGAAGAGTGCGTGATCATGTATGGGAGGGAGGATTATTCTATTTACAGTCACAAAACTGAGACCCTTTAATCCTTCTGTAACACACACACATACACATATAACCCTACACACAAATACAGCATTGAGAGGGAGTTTGGGCAGATTGAGTTGCATGTTGAAAATAGCCATACTGTGATACGAGTCCTCTGATAGTACAGCTCTGCATCTGATAGAGACGAACTACAGAGGTCCAGCAAAACAGAGAAACTGAGGTATGAAGTGGAGACGGAGGCTCATTTTAACAGCTGCTTTTGTTTGTGAACTAATACACAATGTGTGCATAGGTCAAGTGTGAGAGACTGACGGATGAATTAATTCAGTTGCGTCACTTTTGCATACAGTATTTCAACCTAAACCTGCATCGTGTCATGGTCAATCTTTACAGCATTTTTTCGCATTCCTCTTTTTTTATGAAAACTACACGCTGATTTTGAAATTTCATGTTTGTGCATTTGGCAAACACTTTCATCCAAAGCAACTTACATTGCATCCAAGGTGTACATTTGATCAGTTTATGCATTCCCTGGGAATTGAACCCATGACCTTGACGTAGCTAGCACCATGCTCTACATTGCACTAATATTTTCTTATTATTATTTATTTACTTTGTGTTATTTTATCCTTTATTTCATGTTATTTTAGATTATTTTATTTTAAAAGACATTTGTATTCAACTTTTCTTGATCATGGTAAACAGGCAGAGACCAACAAGGTGGTAAAAAATTATTGCGAAATGACGGCATTTCCATTAACCGATGTTATGCGAGTAAAACATATTTTTTTCCTCTTGCGATAAGTCATTCCAAAAATGGTGTTTCTGGGTGTTTCTCCCTTCTATCTGCTTCAAGGTCTTGATCAATTGTGGCATTTCTTTGTTGTTTAGAATCCAGTAATTCATTTGTCTTTTATAAGTTTAATACGTTTCGTCTTCTGTCAAAACATACCTCGCTGCCTTTAAAGAATGATCGACTTGCCAGGTGACCTGTAAATGCTGTAATTTTCCATTGTAGTTTTGCGAAATATTCCTTTTTCGAATTGCCTGAAAAACCACCTAATTGCGAGCGTAAAAAGATTTTTGCGATATATGTGAGTTTTTGCTAAATTTACATGTTTCCATTGGACGTATTTTCAATTCGCAATTTCACTTTGCGCAATTTGAAGGGTAATGGAAATGCAGCTAGTGTGTGAAAATAAATGGCTCTATCAGCAGGCTCAGTTCATTCTTAGTGAATTCTCCCTATGAGTATTTGAATGTTGTTAGAACATTTTTAAGGTTTTCATTGGAGACAGACAAAAATTCAATAACAAAAGGCATTTATTTCTCTTAAACTGACAACCTTCAAATTAAGGATGGCATGTGTAATTTACTGCCGCCCATCCTTTCTTTGCTCGCTCATGATTAACACCTCTCTCCATGAGAATGGACTGCACTGTTACGGCCCCTACAGCCTTGAGTGCCTTCAGTGTTTTTCAAGGACAATGAACATTTCTGACAGCATAAATCAAGCAGAGTGAAAATACAGGGGCTTTTGTCCACAGCGTTTTGCCTGTTAGTTTTTTGACTGATGGAATGAATCATACAGAATGAAAGAGGAGCAGTTTTCAGAAGTGTTAATCATGTTTTTGACAAAGATTCGATCTTTGAGTGTTTTTGTTTGTTTGGTTTCTCTTTTTTGTGCAATTGGTCTGTTCGTTTCAGCATTCAGTATTAGCAGCAGTCTCTGTATTCAAGGCATGTTGTGGTTATCAGTGTAATAATGAGTTTGAGTATATAATATATAATAGTATATAATGTTGAGTATATAATATGTAATAATGAAGTATGAGTTTAGGAGAAAACTGTCAGTTAAAAACTTGATTTTAAAACAAAGAAAACAAAGAAAAATAAATATCACTTGGACAGGATATTTTGTTGTCGTTTGTGTAAAATTAAGTGTATAAAATATTTAATTGTGATCCACAAAATTCTAGCTGGGAAATAAACCTTAGAAAGACAAAGGAGTCTGCCATTTAATTAAAGAAATGTTGACATCACAGAATGCTGTTTAACACAATATATCTTTTTAAAAGTGATGGAAATGACATTGTGGTGGCAATTCAATAGGGCTAGAGTGGTCTGTCTGTGTCCAGTGTCCTCTAGCTATATGTAAGTCTAGCAAGTCTGCATGTCTCACATACTCACATCAACACACAGCCTTGGTGTGAAGTGGGAAGTGACGATGCTCCTTTTGGTCTAAATGGGGTCTTTATCAGGCCTCTCTCACTAGTTTGACTGCTAGCAGTGTTCTGGCTAAAGCATGAGAACAAGACTATGGAGGCTCTCACATGAGTGTTTCTGTCTCGTGGCCAAGAGCGCGCACAGTCCCAAGGTCTTTACTAAGTCTGTCATGCTTTTAAGAGCCTCTCAAAAATCTGTCCCTGGCTAAACATCTACTATATTATAAATGAAATGGCAAAAGAAATTAAAATTCATGCGGACATCAGTTACCAATGCAGAGAGACTACGCTTCTTATCGCTTCTTATAATAGCCAAGATAGCATCTGTCAGGGTTTTCTTTTCTTTTTTTTAGAACAGCCTGTTGGATCCTTAGGCAGTGTCTACCCGTCGGCAACATTCATTTACTCAAAACCCATGTGTGACTGATATAATTAAAGTGTGTAATTGAAAATGAACATGTGTAGAGTGAAATGAACAGGATGTATCTGTTATTGTGATTGCTTCTTGCTCAGTTGTTGTGTCATTACCTTAGAATGACTGAATAAAATGTGCACAAAAACATTGGCTCACATTTGTGATGAATTTAGTTGTTTTTTTTAGCTGTCATCTCCAAAGTAATTTTGAGTTTCTCTGTGCTTTTCATTCAAAATACGCATGCGAGAGAAAATAAATGTCTGGATGAGGCCCGCCAGACACATTTTAGCTTGGAGAGAAAGAGAGAGAAACAGAACCACGTCTTTATTCCACTGTCCCGCTAAATATTTTATTGCTGCTATTCTAGCATAGAACATGTGCACTGCTGGTGCTGGATATGAAAAAATGAGGCTGGGGACACACTCAGCATCCATTTCTTGTACTTACATTGTGAGAAAGGAAGAGAGAGAGAGAAATGAGATGAGAGAACCTCTGTCTTGCGGCACAAAATCAATCTGAAATCTCAACGCTGACCCATCAGGTCGAGTCTGGCCCCGTTCTGAAGTAATTGACAGAAAAGTCAGGGCCTTGTGGAACTCAAGCTCGCTTTCACCCAGGCCTTTAGAGATGATATGTTGACGTGTTTAAATGATATGTGTTGTTTGTTTGCGTATATTTTGCAGCTGAACTCGCCCATGAACTCTGTCAGCAGCTCAGAAGATATCAAGCCGCCCCTGGGCATCAACGGTGTGATGAAGGTGCCAGCCCAGCCCTCGTGCACCCCCCTCTCCCTCACCAAACACATCTGTGCCATCTGCGGCGACCGCTCCTCAGGTACCAAGACACATCTGTATGCAAAAGTATATGTGCAAAACTGATAGTTTATCCCCAAATGCACATCCAAATGTTTTGCCAGTGTTGCTCTGCAGGGCTTGTTGGGATAGAAAAAAAAAGCTAAAAACCAGTCTAAGCTGGTTTTCTGGTCTTCAATGCCAGTCAGGATGGTCTTTTGGTTGATTTTAGAAAGGTTTTGGGCACTTTTCAAATGGTTGATCAGCTAAACCAAGCTGGGAGACCAGTTTAAACCAACTAAAGCAGCGCGATGCGACACAACCAAAGACAATAGAACCCATTATAATCAGTGATGTTTTCTACATTGGATGTGGTGAGGTGCGACCCGATAGTAAACCGATGCCTCGTTCTATTTCTGACGTACATCAAGCACTTGTGATGCTTCTCATAGGAAGGACAAATGGATTTGCAACGGACGCTTTGTCGCGTCCAGTGTAGACAGCTTCTAGCTGTTGCGGCGCAATGCGATATGTCAACGGTGTAAGAGTCAAAATCTGCATCATTTACAACAGGATCTGCATGTTCATGGGTTTAAATATATACTTGTATATAAAATATTTTTGTTATAAGAGACAATATAATACAGCTTTGTGCATCAAAACCCTTCCTTTCCTGGTAAAAAAGTTACTTGATT